>NC_073691.1:167610392-167648459 GCF_029784155.1 Uranotaenia lowii | reverse complement strand
CCTTGGTTTATGCAAAACATTTCATGTGAACAAACCACAAATCTAATTTGTTTCCCAGTAATAAAAAATTGATGTTATACTTATGAAAACTTATTTTCAAATGTTTTTTTTTAGTTTTAGCGTTTTGACTGCTAATTTAAAGTTGTTCGAATCAGGGAGCTTGGTGCCAATTTTCTCGGCCTCAGCGAAATTTTGTTAATATGCCAAAGATTTATCTCCTTCCGTTTCAAAAAGAGTCAATTTATATTTTATTAAAAGGAATTATTGATTGTATTGAAGATCCCTACTGTTTTTTTTTCTCACGGGAGGCTCCTTAAACCTTCTAACCTTCAAATTACGTTGAGACTTAAGACGATCTAGAAGCTCAGATGCCATGAAAAAAAGTTCTCTTCGGAATAATGTTAAAATTCAAGTTAAAAGAAAGTTTATTTTATTTAAAACTACCTGGCCCGGTGTGCTTTGCTACACATTCAAAAAACAAATTTAATTTGTAAAAATTCATTCAAATTTAGATTTTTGTCAGCATTTTTTTGAGTCAAACCATCATAGTTCAGATCCAAAAACTTTGAAATGAGTGCTGCAGCTGGAGTTCCGAATTGCAATTCAAAGATGGTTTGTATTATTTACTGAAACTTGATCTCTAATCTTGTTTTTCAAGATCTGAAATTTGTACTCTGTTTTAAAAGCTTCATAATGACTTAAATAATGTCAAAATTTATGGATATTCCACCTTTTTCCCCAAAGTGGGAAGTTACAAACTTTCATGAAAACATTTGTAACATCGTTTTTTGTGTTATGGGGATTTTTTTTTTTATTATCTGACGGGTTTGCGCCGGAGGTCTTCAGATTTTCCCCAAAATTGAAAATTTGGTTCATTTTTGCGACTTAAAAACACATGTATTTTTCAGATTTCTAACATTTTTATTTTTTGAGTTAGCTTCGGTTAGATTTTTTTGTAAATAAAAAATAACCATTTTTCAAAGCTACATAACTCTGTTGTTTCTCAACGGAAATTATAAAATAGCACATCAAAATGCATTGAAATTTTATCAGCTTTCCAAATAGAATAGTTGAAAAAAATTAAATAATGACCTTCAACATGAAAAGTTGTAAATAAACTTTAAATGGCGTCTAAAAGTACCGTCTGCACCACCGAATATTTTACAAAAAATACCATTGTGTAGCTCGATTCATGATGCAACTTTCATCTGAAGACACCAAAGTGGGCCATTAACACCTTGAAGAGTTATGAAAGAAATAATGACAATAAATCTCTTTTTTTGCATCGAAAACAAACAATGGTCGAACAACTGCACTCACATATGGAGATAGCAAGCACTTATCTAACAACATGTAAACAAAAGAACTTATCAAAGCTGGTAAAAAACACTATTTTTTCGTCCTTTTCAGACTGCCCCTAATCGCATAACAGTCCCATATGAATTTTCGTCATTTTAGGTCAACATAAGGCTTCAATATAAAAGACTAAAAAAAGAGGTTTCGTTCTAGAAATTTCGAAAAAAAATATCAATTTGTGGCTGTCCTATATGAAATATACCTGAAAACAGTCCTATATGTGAAACACTACGGATTTGGCTACTTTTCAATGTTTCTTTCGGCGAAATAGTCTTTGGTTTATTGCTTTGAATCATTTAAACATTTTTTAACTCACTTGATGTCGAATGATGCACACTAGTTTTCGAAGGCAGGTCTGACTTTCTTAGGAATGACTTCCTGAGCGAAAAACTATCGGATGCAATCAAAAATCGTGAAAAAATTCAACGTACAATGTGAATTTCATGATATTTTTTTGCAGAAGTATGTTTCTTTTTCTGACAATTGCATTTAGAAGTTCAAAAATGATCAAATTTAAGTCTTAGAAAGTAGCTTGGTGAGAAAAATATATTTTGTATGGGACTGTTATGCTAGTAGATTCGAAAAAGGTTTCAAATATGGTCGATTAACAGTCCCATAATGAATACAAATGGTGCTCTCGACCTTACCAATAACCCAATTTCGAAAATTTCAGGCCTAACGATTTATTATGACAACCTAGAAACGATTTTCGTTTATGCTGAAAGTGGTGGTCACAATTTAAAAATATATTCCAAAATAGAAAAAGCTAATTGTCTCGCTTGTTTTTTTTTTTGTATATGGGACTGTTATGAAAGAAGGGGCGGTAGATTGTTGCAGCTTAACTGACTTCATGTTATATCCAAAAATCTAATAACGTATTCGTTTATACCCAGTTTTGCACCAGGTCACAACAAGTTATGCACATTTTACTGTCATTTTTAGAAGTTTATGCGCTAAGTTTTGCATCAGTAATTCCCCAGATTTGATTTAAAATGGACGGTGGAACACTGAAGATTCGTGTGTGAGCGATCGAGGTAGCAAAACACTGAAGACGAATTATGTTCGTTCTAGTATGGTAAACCTCAAAACTGGGCGAATGTAGAAAACGAATACGGTAAAAGTATCATATTTTCATCATTTTACAGCCTGGGCTGGCCATACTGAGCTCTTTGATTATTTCTACAACATTTGTGCCACTTTCTCATACTTTTTTGATCAATGGGAAGGGATTTTGGTGTCCAGTGCTTAGCTCCCGATATAAAAACTATGTAAAGCACGTCTATATTTCATTTTTAATCACATTTTTGTGATCCCAAACACAGGGACTGAACGTTCTACTATTGGCATTGATTATGCTTCACAATGGTCTTTGATCGAAAAGTTAATAAGTTATATAGCATATGACCAGGTTGTAAAAGCAACATTCCCATTATTTGTTATATCACGTTAACAATACGATACTTAGAATTTTGGTTAAATTTGAAGTCAGTTTTGCTGCAAACATTCTACAAAGCACGAAAAAAGTAGTGTTTTTTACCTGCTTTGGTAAGTTCTTTTGTATCCATGTTGTTAGAAGTTTGCTATCTCCATATGTGAGTGCAGTTGTTCCACCATTGTTTGTTTTCGATGCAAAAAAAGAGATTTATTGTCATTATTTCTTTCATAACTCTTCAAGGTGTTAATGGCCCACTTTGGTGTCTTCAGATGAAAGTTGCATCATGAATCGAGCTATACAATGGTATTTTTTGCAAAATATTCGGTGGTGCAGACGGTACTTTTAGACGCCATTTAAAGTTTATTTACAACTTTTCATGTTGAAGGTCATTATTTAATTTTTTTCAACTATTCTATTCGGAAAGCTGATAAAATTTCAATGCATTTTGAAGTGCTATTTTATAATTTCCGTTGAGAAACAACAGAGTTATGTAACTTTGAAAAATGGTTATTTTTTATTTATTATTTAAGAGGAGAGATCACCGTGAATTTGTTTTATGAAATGAATTTGCGGCTTTATCGGTGAGGGTTAAAGAGTTGAAATGAAAGACGGATAGAAGAACAGAAGAAAATTCTAAGGTGGTGAAAAGAGCGAAGAGCATTTGAAATAGAAGCTTGACCACATGCTAAATTCTTTTGTTCCCACATCAATTAACTGTATTGAAGAAGTAGTACCCAATAGAGAAGGCACTACATTTTTCGATACAGTTAATTATGGATGGTTCGACCGCCATGTGAGTGTGCACATGTGCCGAACGGACGCTTATTTATGCCAACGCGTTATTTTTTATTTACAAAAAAATCTAACCGAAGCTAACTCAAAAAATAAAAATGTTAGAAATCTAAAAAAATACATGTGTTTTTAAGTCGCAAAAATGAACCAAATTTTCAATTTTGGGGAAAATCTGAAGACCCTCGGCGCAAATTGTCAGATAATAAAAAAAATCCCCTTATGCCAAATATCCGTACACAAAAAAAACTCTCCTCTAAAATATGGTCCCTTCTTTGAAAAGTTCTTCATCTTAAACTTACATGGGAGCTCCCCCATATTTTCCAATTTTGTCTCCAACTGCTTGAAGAAGGTAGACTGATTTACCCAGGTCGAGTTTACATAAATTTCTTATTGAAAGAAAAAGATTCGCATTGTACTTTATGGAGATAGAATTTTGAAAACCGATCAATAGCGTCAATCGGGACAATTTTTTGAGTATATTCCTAATATTCTGTATTATAAGCTCAGCCAGCTCCTGATTCACTTTAGATGGTGTATTTTTTGGAGTTGAAAAAATAAGCTATAGAAATAAAACAAAAAAACGATGAAAAGGATTTTTAATAACCATTTTCAAACAGCTTTTTTCACCATCCTCGCCCTTCGAAGCAGTTTGAATTTCTATCATTTTTGCGCCAAAATTATGTTAAAAAATATTTCGCCATATGCCAAACTTGTGGACATCAGACATTTCAGCTTGAAGTTTTCCCAAACAGCACTTGTCATGGTATGAAAAATTAACGATTTTATACAGTGCAAATTTCTGTAAAAAAGTACAAAAAAATATAAATATTTAAAAAAATATCAATTGCATCACTGAATAATTTCTCAGCATTTTTTATTTACTCTTTGAAAGACAAATATTCAATAATGTTGGCAAAAACAATTTCTAAGTTTACATTTGTCCCGTATGTTGGGGCAAAGTTTATTTTCCGGTTTTCCAAATCCGAATTGTCGGGCCTTACGCTTAACCCCTGCCATCAGATTTTGTACAACCACCTTGTCCAACTTCTTCGCCGTAGAAAGCCAGTTTGCCTTGAACTGTTGCTCGTCCTTAGAAGTTTTTTTGGTCTTCTTTAGGTTCCGCTTGACAATAGCCCAGTATTTCTCAATTGGGAGGAGCTCTGGCGTGTTGGGAGGGTTCTTGTCCTTGGGAACCACCTGCACGTTGTTGGCGGCGTACCACTCTATGGCCTTTTTACCGTAATGGAAAGATGCCAAGTCCGGCCGAAACAGTACGGAACAACCGTGTTTCTTCAGGAAGGGCAGCAGACGTTTATTCAAACACTCTTTCACGTAAATTTCTTGGTTGACAGTCCCGAAAGCTATGAAAATGCTGCTTTTCAAGTCACAGGTACAGATGGCTTGCCAAACCAGATATTTCATAGTGAACTTTGACAGTTTCATGTGCCTGAAAATATCTGCTACCTTTCCCCTTCCTTTTGTCGTATAAAACTCCTGTCCCGGAAGCTGCTTGTAGTCGGCTTTGACGTAGGTTTCGTCGTCCATTACCACGCAGTCAAACTTCGTCATCATCGTTGTGTACAGCCTCCGGGATCGCGCTTTGGCCGTCGTATTTTGTTTATCATCGCGATTTGGAGTCACTACCTTCTTGTAAGTCGATAGTCCGGCTCGTTTTTGGCTCGATGCACGGTTGTAGACGATACACTCAGCTTATTTGCGGCATTTCGGAGAGAGAGGTTAGGGTTTCGCTTGAAACTACCGGCAACTCTCTTTGTCGTCTCAGCGGCTTCCGGGTTTAGATTTCCCCCCGATCCAGACTTCCTGGCTGTCGACAAACGCACCCCTAACACTCTGTAACGGTTGATTTTGCAACTTTTAGCGATTTTGCCAGCTTTGCGTGCGAGTAGTTCGGATTTTCGCGATGCGCAAGCAAAATTTTGATACGCTGCTCTTCTTCCTTCGACGGAATTTTGACAACTGAAGAGTGAATTCCAAAATCAAAATAGGAGCAACATTCTACGCACACACACCTTCAAAATGAGGGGTGTTCAGGTTTTTTAAATGCAAAATTGAAAAAAATACGTCAAGTTGATATTGACCAAATTTTGACCGTATTACCCTTTAGATTAGTTTAACGATCTAATTTTTCCCATGGAAGGGATAGCAAAGCACACGGGGTCAGCTAGTGCGTGATAAAATGGAAAAACTACGTTTCGTAAATACTTGAATCTAAAGCACGATTCATAGCATAGGAATGTGCTACGATTGATTCACAAAAATTGACATGAACCTTTATAAGATGCTCGAGCAATTCGGGTCAAGGGTAAGAGCACGTTTGAGGCCTTAAAAACAATCAATTACTATAAACAAATCGAAAATCAAATGTTTTTCTCACATGTAACAAAAATGTAAGCGTAAAAAAATAACTTCCTCGTACAAACTTAAAAATTGATCCAAATGACATCTTACTCAGTCAGCAAAACATCAACCTCCAGGGAATAGAAAAGTGTCAATTCAGTTCAGTGTCCTTCATATTACCACCTTCCATTTTTTTTTGACTTCCCAAGCTAGCCCAATAACGTCAGTTCATTCCATCTAACCCTTCAAAAATATTTTTCCCCACCCCGGGGCAATGTCAATCGGGAAGCAGAATTTGATTTTCTCGAAACGTCCATTTTTTACATTTTATAGTCCACTCGCTCCTTTTTCCCTCAGGTCTATGATTTGTCAGCGAACCAGTTGTGCGGGGGCGAACATCTTCTTGTTCACGTAGCCAAATCCGGATGAGCTCCTTGAAGGCAGTTCCGGTTTTGGAACGTGTGTGTGGGCGGGTGGATGATGTTAAACTTCTCCCCGAAAGACATGTCATCTTCTTCTTAGAGTCCTGGCTCCTAATATTAGGCAGGCAACCACGATGCGCGTACAATAAAAGTGTCATAAACTGAAAAGCAATCTTTTGGCGATGTTTTCGTTTGGCTCCAAACGTGAATTGAATTTTGATTGGTTTTTGCTGGGATGAGTAGTCCCCGAGGGACTTCCGCCCGTGCCCGTTTTGATATAGTGGAAGATTGTGTAGGAATGCTGTTTCTGAATGGGACTTTTTTTTAAAGAAGGTGGTATGTTTACATAGTGTCATTGTGACGAAAGGGCTATGCTATAAAATCTTCAATCGAATAGAAAAAAAATGGACTGGAAAAACAATATTGCCGTGAAAGAAAAAACCCATATGGTACACGTAGAGTCTGCAGCATTTCGTTAATCTCGAAGAATGGATAAGTAATTTTCGAGAGAAAGAACAAGGTGCCACATAAGTAATTGTTCTTAGAAGTTCTCAGCTATCAACAATTCCAAAGAACTTTTCTTCGGATTTTTTGGAACAACGATGCAATGATGTTAAAATGTTCTTAAAAAATGTTTTTAAGGATTTAGAAGAACAAGCTTTTTTTAAAAAAAAAACGGAGTTGAAATTTTCAAACTAGAAAAATAAAACCAATTCCAATTTGAAAAAGAAAGAAATAAATCCACTGTGTTTTTCCATATGTTGCAATGTTACATTTGTAAGTATGTATGTATGTAGGTAATAACTTTCACAATCCAGAGTAAAATCTAGCAAAAAACGAAGACTTTACCAAAGCTTCCTCTCATTCAACACAAAATGAGACATTAAAAGTTTCTCCGAACAGCAATAAGGAGCTGCTGTGTTAATACTGTGTTTTTTTTTTCAACTGAGAAAGCGAAAATAAAAGCACCGCAAATGATGAAAATGTTTAATTTCGTATTTAAACTTTTTATGACAGAGAAAATAAACATTTGCCCGTGGATGTGTCAGAATCACGTGTGTTCTGTGCACTTCACACTCATTATCCGATCGAATAAAACTTTTACCTGCGAAACAATCCCAGCAGCTTACTGAGTTGATATAAATTGGAGAAAATATTAATTGTGCGTTAAATTGGGGCGTTTCGTTGTTTCACATTGATTTGATTGAAAGACCTTCTACAAGCTTGCTTCAACGGTAATGTTTGGCAAAAATTTAAAACGTATTATGTTTAACTCTCGAGAACAATTCTGTTTGATTAACATTTTTGGTATGCTCTCTTGGCTGGTAAATGGTGGATTATGTGCAACACAAGACCCCATAGTGGTTATATCACCTCTTATTCACAACTCCTATATCTACCTCCCCGCGGTGCCAGCTGAGATGCGAGTAACCTAAGCGGAGATTGGGTACCCAACTCCGGTGGATGCTTTCGTCGCATACGTCTTTTCCCCGGCTCAAACAGCGTCTGTCTCGCAGCGAGCGGCTGAATTGGCGAAACGCGGCTCCCGCCAGCAAAGTCCAAGATGGCAGCCTCATCGCGGGATAGGGACTTTAGGCTAACCACCTACTGCTCCCGACTCATAAAATTTTTACAGAATCCGAAAGAAATGACCGACCTGGAACTTTGGTGATGACTTTTAGCATGAAAACACGGACACGAATTGGAACTTGGAACGTTTTAACCCTTGCCCAACGAGGCAAGCTGGCTCAACTTGCTAGAGAAGCTAGCCGCCTCAAGCTTCACATTCTGGGACTGAGCGAAGTCCGTTGGCCACTGGCACACTGGAGAACACAAGACACAGTCCGGGCAAGTACTGCTTTACTCTGGCATACGAGGAGAACATGCTACTCGGGAACGAGGAGTTGGTTTCCTGTTAAGCCCGCAGGCCTACGCGGCCCTCATTAGATGGGAACCGATGAACGAAAGAATAATCGTAGCCAGATTTAGAACACGGGTTAGAAACCTTACAATGGTCCAGTGTTATGCGCCAACTGACGTTGCCGACTGACAAAACAGTCGAAAAACAGTGAAACCTGGAGGATGGTCGATGATCGGAAAAAGGCGGAAGTCGGAATTTAGCATGCATGTACCGGATCAGCCAAAGCTGCCGCCCGCTTGCGATATTCGGAGCTGGAAAAAGCAGTTAAACGAGCTTGTAGACGAAACAAGAGAGCCTGGACAAACTCCCTAGCGGAAGAGGGAGTAGAAGCCGCCGCCATTGGAAAGATCTGAATACTTTTTGACATTTCCCGCCTGCTTAGTGGTGCAAGGAGTAATGCATGAATGTCACTGAAAGACCGAGCAAGTCAGCTGTTGACAGATCGAACAGATCAGCTCAAGCGTTGGACTGAACATTTTGAACAACTCTTCCGAGTTACAAATAGCGATGGCCAACACAACCCGCAGCTCGAGGGGCTAACAGTAAGTCGCATTAATGGCGTCAACTCGGAAGCGCCCTCGCTGGCTGAAATAGAAGCGGCAATCGAAGACATGAAGTCCAACAAATCGCCTGGAATCGATTGCATACCTGCTGAGATGCTCGAAGCCGACCCTACCTTGTCAGCACAAAAGGTTGCACTATCATTTCGCTGACATTTGGGATACTGCAACATTCCCGGCCTTGTAAAGATTCCGAAGAAAGGAGACCTCACCGAATGCAGTAACTGGCGTGGCATAACGCTGATCTGTACAACTCTCAAAGTACTCTGCAAAGCGATCCTGAACAGGATCCAAGAAATTATCAACGCTACACTCCGACGGCAACAAGCCGAATTCTGATCCGAACGATCATGTGTGGATCACATCAAATCGCTACGAATAATACTGGAACAAATCAACGAATACCAGGACTCTCTTCTGCTGGTGTTCGTTGATTCCGAAAAAGCATTCGACTGACTTAACCATGAAAACATCTGAGCTGCTCTAAGATGACGAGGAATCCCATAGAAACTAGTCCATCTCATCGAAGCACAGTTCGAGGCATTTTCGTGCTAAGTCTTGCACGACGATGTCTTGTCCGAACCATTACCGGTAACTGCTGGAGTGAGACAAGGATGTATTTTATCACCGGATGAGATCTTGACTGGATCGGTTGACTGTAGACCAAACCAAGGATTGCCGTGGAATCCTTCGACAAAGGAGCAGCTAAGCAGCCTTGACCTAGCGGACGATATTGCTTTGCTTGCCAGAAGACAACAAGACATGCAGAGTAAACTCGTTGACCTTACCGAAAGCTGCAAGGCAGCAGGTCTCAAAATCAATGTCGAAAAGGCCAAGTCGATGGAAATCATTACAGAAAATCGTTGCAATTTCGTGGTTGCTGGACAACATGTTGAGAAAGTGGAGTACTTCCAGTATCTTGGTAGCCAGATTATGCCCGATGGTAGTACCAGGAAGGACATCGAAATCCGGATCAGAAAAGCCCGATTTGCGTTTGTGAGTCTCCGAAACATCTGGCGCTCATGCCGTCCGTATCTTCAACTCAAACGTCAAATCCGTATTGCTGTACGGGTGCGAAACTTGGCGCACATATACGGTATCGACGCAAAAACTGCAAGTTATTGTGAATCGCTGCCTGCGGAACATCATCCGCGCTTGGTGGCCTGGGAGTTGTATCTCAAACGTGGAACTTCATCACCGGTATCATCAAAAGGCGCTAGAAATCGAGATTCGGGAACGTAAGTGGAGATGGATTGGGCACACGCTGCGAAAAGATGAAAATGAGATTTGCAGAGAGGCGCTTGACTGAAATTCAGATGGGCATCGAAGAAGTCGCAGGCCCAGAAGCTCGTGGCGGCGTAGTCTAGCTGCTGAAATCCACACAGTTGACGAGAACCTTGGCTGGCAGCAAGTGAAGACGCTGGCTCCGGATCGCCAGCAGTGGAGATCTGCTATCTCAGCCCTATGCGTCGGTCAGTGTCATTCCAATCGAGCAAAACCAAGCAGTCCTTAAGGCAGTCCTACAGCAGGGTTGCAAACTCATTATTTTAAAAGGGATCAGATGGCGCCTTTTAATTTACTACAGTCTCTTTAATTTTAACTTTGTTTTACCAAAATGTCAAAATGGTGGAAATAAGCAGCCTTTTTTTCTTACAGGAATGTCTTGGTGTTTTTTTCTATTTGGTGTTCTTACAAGTTTTTGTGTAAGGTGTTTAAAGGATTTTTTTTTAAATTTTTTAATGCTTTGTATTCTATGTAACAAAAAATTATGATCGTTTTCAAACTTTGCACAAAAACAGTTGTTTTCTCAATGGGCAAAATTTTATTTTTTTTTCAGACTTTATCTTCGGTCAAATGAGGAAAAACCATCACGGAGGCTCCCCTCGGATCGGTAAATGCTCGTAAATAATCTTCACCGTTTCAACACCCGGGGTGTGCGAGTGCGCGAGATGAGATCGTTAGGTTAGATCTCCAGTGCAGTCCAGTCAGCTAATCTTAACTTTCCGATCAGCAAACATAGCCAGTCAGCCAGCCAGTCAGAGCAGAGCCTGGAACTGGATCTCGTTTGTCGGCCGGCATTGGTTTTGAGCTGTTCGGGGTAAGACAAAAAAAGAAACGAGACAAGACCCACAAAACAATAGCGAACCAGACTTCGTCGCCGGTCGTCGGGGGCGATATTTGATGAACCCTCGGCCATTAGAGGTCTGAGGGTGGATAGCTTCTCTTAAAAACTAAAAACTTTATTTTTTTAATGAAAATTCATTAATTCCTTAAAAAATTGAGTTAAAATTTTTAGAAATTATATTTAAACTTATTTTAACTGCAAAAACTAATCTAAACTTTTTCTTATTTAAATAATATCAGACCCACCCCCACCATCCCATTGAGAGATTCCAAGATCTGGTGAAGCCCGAGGCAATATCGACGATCGGCTGAGATGCCATCGAACCCAAACGGAGATTTATTACAAACGTTTCTGAAACTAATTTATCATTTAATGAAGTGATTGTTGCTGTGGGTTAGAAGAATTTTATTGCCTATCACTTCCTCGGACTGCGATGGTTCGGTTCAGGAGATGAGAATGATGATTCTTGGTCCGGTCGGGATCGGGGAAATATTTCGGTGCCATTTTAATGACGCTCGCTCTCTTTGCTGAAGAACAGATGACCTGCGAAGTCATTCTTCGACCCCTTGGAGAGCGGTAGGATCAACAACAACTAGCTAGAGGTTCCAACTTGGTCCGATCGCCGAAGAAAGTGTTGTTGGTGGAGCGAATGATCGATAGTCGAGTAGAACGACCCATTGCTTGGAAGCTGTATTAGCTCCGAAGATCCGTGACGATGATGACTATGGGGAAAAATGAGGACAACGAGCATTTGATGAATAACTTGCCAACCGCCGTTCGCTAAATACGTTCCAGCTCAGCCACCTAAATATCCCCGATCGGCTGATGATAAGTAAGAGGCAGAGATAGATAGATACCTAACAAACATATGCGGGAAAGATCGATCGGTCATCTTTCTGACTAACAGCAGCAACAGTTCAGAGGGACTGACATCGGTCAGCGCCGCCGCTGTTTCCTTTTTCGGAATATCTCATCTGCTGATTTGGAGATATTCATGGCAGGGATCGCAACAAATCGTTTCGGGTTGGGAAAGGTTACGATAATCCCGAAGTGTTTGTTGATATGGGAAAGCAACCAGCTCTCCAGTTGGAAATATTAGTAACGATATCAGTGGGAATGTTGTAATTTGAGCAGGTTTCAAAATAGGGGTTGGCTAAACCCTTCATTTCATGATTTATTATTTTTCCTTGAAAATCATTTTAAACAGTTGGGAATGATGAAAAAAATTCAAATAAAATACGATTTTTCCCTTTTTTCATACATTAATTGTTGCAAATTTGTTACTTTATGAAACGAAGGGTTAATAGCGACACAATATCCAAACATAGGAGAGAAGCGGATTTTAAGCGCCTATAAAGCAGAATACTGATTATATCAAGTATTACATCGACTATGTGTACAAAAACTAAATATACATGAACAAGCATCTATGCATTGGAGTAATTTTTATGTTTAATCTCCTTCAGTTTACGAGTAAACGATTTTATTATAACTGTTGTTTAAAATTCCGAAACTCAAACCGTGTGCCTATTTATGATTTGGACAAAATTTCTGTGTTCTGGCAATATTATGCCATATCATTAAAGCAGTTCACCCATAAGAATCAAATCTGTTTTGTGATCTTCAATTCTCTCTTAAGATGTTAATTAGAGCTTAGATTCGAAGTTTTAATGATAAAATTCATATATTTATTAAATTTAACCTGATATTTAATTTCATTTCATTTGTAGGAACATTTCCTTTATATTTTTCTTGTATAGACGACCCCCTTGAAACGAGGTTATCCCAACATTCGAAAATATTTTTCACCTGGTCGTTACCATCATCCATTCCAAATTTCAGCTATCTAGGTCTTACGATCTATAGAAGACAAACAAACAAACCCACAGAGTTTGCCCGATTTTATTTTAACAGTCCGTTGAGCAAGTTTTATAAAAATAAACATGGTAGGTTTTTTGGAAGTCTTAAATACGATTTAAAATTTGTCGAAGTGTGTTGATGAAAAAAAAATTTTTCAATTCTTTTTCCTGATTTTCGTTGAGTTATTTCTAAATTTTAACAAAATTTGCCCGGATATTGTCCGAATTTTGGTAATCAATTTTAAAATCAAATGCCCAGATTTTGTCAGGTTTTTGTATAAAATTGCGCGGATTTGTCCGGCTCGCTCACGTGTTGAAAAAATTCTGGCAACCTTCTGTTATTTATATCATTGTGTCAAAAACAATCTTCTTATAGTCTGAATTGTTAGACTGGTCAGTGCAGACCAGTGGAATGAAATCCAGATGTTGGAGCGTAATATAGGACCGACATCTAACTCTACACTACCGGTCTATCAAAATTCTTTCCATCATTCTATGTATTCCTTTGAACAATAAATCAATTACACCCTACCTTTGTAAAACCAACACGCGTTTTATAATCCGTTCCGCCTAGGAATTCTGTTTCAATTTTTGGGTTATTTTCGGTCTCGAGCCATCATAAATGGTCCTTCGAACTGGATGAGCATAGTTTACAGTCGTTAAAAGTGCGTATTTCATCCGCTTTCACCGAATTGTGCTATTCCGTCTTTGGTGCAACAGTTAGGTTCCTCATAACCTGTTTTGAGAACCTCTGGAATAAACCCAAGAGAAGTGCAGTGCAGGACAATGCAAGCGCTAGTTCGCGAAAGGAAGTCGCTTGACTGACGCCTTAAAACCATCGAAGGTTTGACCCGGTTGCAAGGCAGTGAAGAAACGGAGGAGTTAGATATCCAGACCGAAATCGATAATCTCCAAATAATCTGGAATGATTATCTTCTCGTTCATAAACGTTTGATCGAGACATGCAAGGATGAGGAAATCGACGGCATTCTAGAACATCTTGAAAATTTCGAAAGTTAATTTCTGGTGAATAAAAATCGTCTCCTAAAACTTCTAGAAAGGGTCAGTTTCGCCACATCCACGAGGATACAACCTTCTGCCAGTCAAGATGGCGTTGACGCTATTCGTGTTCTTGTCGAGCAACAAGCTGAATTTCTGCGCCAAATGTCTATCAGCTTGGCACCGGTCAACCCGCCAAGTACATCTGAGCGTCCATCTCATGAACGACCGACAATTGTTACGGACCTGAAACTTCCAAGGATGACGTTGCCAGTATTTTCAAGAAATATTTTAGAATGGCAGTCGTTTTATAATCTGTTCGACAGCGCTGTTCATAAAAATTCAGCCCTCACAGATACCCGAGCAGACCTTGATGCCCAAATCGAAAGCAAAACGAGAGCAAAATATCAACAGCTTAATGATAGCACCATTTGCTTTTCATTTATTGACGATAGCAAAAATTGGCATCACTAAGCTTTCAATTATTTTTATTTGACAGCAAACAGAGTGCAAAAAGAGGTACCAAGAGCAAAATGATAGCATTATGAGCTGTTTATATATATATGAGAGCAAAACTAGGCATCATTAGGCTGTCATTTACTAAAAGATTTAAAGTCAGTAAAAATAAAGTTTTGGAAGAATTAAATAAAAATTAAGATTTAGGAGTTGACAGCATTATCAAATGTCGATCGTAAAATTTGGTTTTTTTCGAATTACCTGAAATAGCAAAATTTCAGCAAAATAATGTGCTTTTCTTTTACAGTGTTAGCAGTGTTCTTCATTTAGGGGAGAATGAGGATACTTGATCCCTGGGGATACTTGATTCCTTAGCTATATCTCGAAACTGGAATGTCTTACAAAGATCAAATGTTCCAGAAAAATGTGCCAAAATGAGCAAAATAACAATGCTTGTAGTTTAAAATTTTTTATCAAAATAATTGTTTGAGTAATTGAACTTTGTTTAAAAAATTTCACAAAATGTAACTTGAAGATCTTTTTCCATCACTTTAAAATGTTTCTTACATGGGAAAATTATGAAAAAAATAGTTTTTTCAATGTATCAATCGTTCGAGCGTAAAATGAACTTCAAAATGCCATATTTGCAAAGTAATGGAAAACTCTCAACTTTTTTCAGAAAAAGTTTTCTAAAATGTTGATTATGGGTACAATTGATCCCCTAGAGTTGGGTACAATTGATCCCCCTTCCAAACGGCATATTCTTCTTCTGAATTGATCGTTATGATTGCTGATTACGAAATTACTAATATTTTTCCAAAAACTAATATTTATCAAACAATTGTCTGAAGAAAAGAGCAAAAATAATTAATTTTCTCTTAATTATAAAAAATAGCGCCTTTAAGTATGCAATGTTATTAGCGTTGAGACAAAGTTATAGAATTTTCTTCATATGTCTGCTATAAATTGTGAAATGAGCACAAACATGACCAAAATAGTGAATTAACATTCTATCTTGGGGTTTTGTTTGATTTTTATACAAGGATTAGGGCTTCCTGAATAAAAGATCAAGTCTCCTTCAATAGGGGATCAAGTCTCCCCTAACTTCAGAAAAATCGCATTTTTTTTACTCCCAAGAAAATGCTTCTAGTTCATCAACGGGTTCAAGTATCGTTCTAATTTTTGGAGCATAGAAACTTGAAGTTACAAGCTGTCAGAAAATGTCAAAGACGGCGAGTTGCTAAATTTTTCCAAAAAGATATGGTGAAAATAAGAAAAAGGGATCAAGTATCCCCACTCTCCCCTATTTATAACAACACTAATTGAAATTCAAACATCTCGGAAACACGAAAAGTATTTTTGAGATTTAAAGAAACGAGCCCTTGGTATCTTAATTACGATATTTCAATATATGTGTGAGATATTGAAGAAAATGTGCAATAAAATCGCAAAAGTCAAATTTATGTTTTTTTTCTTTTAAAAAAAGTAGGTAGGTTCTGAAAAATCGCTATAATTTCTTTAGATTTGAAAATTCTAACAAACTTTTTAATCTCAAACATTTTTCTGCAATGAAAAATGTTTTGAAGATCGTGTTGAAATAAATCAACAATCTCAACAATTATTTTTCACCTTTTATGGACCATTACTTTTGTAAGACATAAAAACGGCTTTAAACCTGCTCAGTTGTGTTATACGAATTACAATATTATTATTTTACTGACTTTATAATTGCTATTCTCATTTAAAAAAGTCATCCATTCAAGATTTAAATGTTGTCAAAACAAATATTTGTTACAAAAATATTAGAAAAGAATTGTTACAACTCAGCTTCTCGCAGAAATGTTTTTTTTAGGAATTGTTTGTTCAAGTCAATACCGATAAATATCATGTCATTTAAAATTATACTTTTCAAATCAATGTAACGTATGTTAAACAAGTATGTACCTAACAGAAAGTTTCACAATGTATAAAATAATTTAACTTTTGATGTAAAATCTCCAAATAATTTTTAACTAAAATTTCCATACTAAGTGTACCTTTTTTCTGTGTTCAAACATTGCTTCTAATAATGTCCCTTGCCTTAGAAGTGATTAAGTTTTCATGCAATATTTCATAGTCGCGATTGAACAAATTGCATTCATATCGCAGTGTGTAGTAAAGTGTTAGGCCGATAACATATTGAGTGCGAATTTACGGACGCAGTCAATGCGAACTCAGATGGCAGAACAAATTAATTTTAACAATTTAATTTTTAATGAATCGCCGAGGAGCAAAGCGTTTGTTGCCACATTCTTAAAAAATAGCTTTTTAAATTTTTTAAATCCCCCCTTCGGGTTTTTTTTTTGAAATTTCGAATGAGAGGGGGAGGGGGAGAGGGATTCAACATTCTAGTTTGACAACATAAAAATTACGGGCGTGTTGCCAAAATCGAAAGCAGTCTGTATATGCTACTGTTTTACAATGCTTCTTGTAGGTGGGTGTTGGTAGTTGCCTAGTTCTAGGCGATATTCACACCGATCCTATTTGCATACCCGTAATGAAAAATGAGAAAGCGAATAAATGATCGCTTTCTGGCTTAGAATATATTTTTATATTCTGAATTCAACTTTCAATTTTTTTTTTTATTTATTTGGTTGATTTTTATTTTTTTAAGTCATTCATCCCTCAACATTCAACACATACACGAAACCGTTCGATGGAAAATTTGTGTGGTGTACAAAGTTGAAGAATCCATGTTGCTATGAAAGTTTACTTAAATTATTAACGTCCCACGTCGATTCTTCGGCGCATGAGACCGTGGTGAAAGACCTCTACTGTTGACGATCCGGGGCCAGCGTCTTCACTTGTTCCCAGCTTTTAACATTTTAATGAATAATATGCTTTTGTCGATGAATTTCTAAATTTCTTTCTCAGCGGATCCTGAGCATACTTTAAGGGCAAAATTATAGATTGCTTTGCTATCGCGGCTTGAGAGTAAAATTTGCTCCTATTCTGTTGGACATAAGATTGTACACATACTTGCTACATTCTTTAATTCCAATTCCAATTCATAAATTAAAATAAAGAATAGTATACATTAAGGCGTTTTCTGTTGTGTATCTATCACTGAGCCCAGTTAGTTGATCTATTTTATTTTAACTGATAGTTGCATAAGAAAAGGCGAAATTATATTCAGTATTGATCTCGAAAGAAGAAATAAATTTAGATTTCGATTGACCTTAGACAATATTTTTGAGAAAAAGCTATTGGGCAAAATAACGACAAATTTTGCTATCACGCCTTGAAATCAATTTCGCTTATATTTTGCTTGTTTTCAGGTGGTACAGAGCAGAGCAACAACTTGCATTCATGATTGGCAAAATGATACCAATTTTTACTTGTTTTGAGGCCCAATCGATTCCTCATATTTCGGATGTTTTGAGGGCATATTGATGTCAAATTTTGCTGTAAAGGAAATTCTATTGATGCCTTGAATAAGCATCATTTTGCTCTCAAAGCTGTCGAAAAATAAGGTGTAGTTATGGTCTCAGTTTTAGCAAAATTTGGTATCACTTTGCTAACCAAGTATGAAAATTTATGCTCTCATTTTTGCTGTGTACCACCTTATGTCAAGCAAAACGAGAGCAAACTTGGCTCTCAGGGCGTGATAGCAAAATTTGCTATAATTTTGCCATAAAAGTCTGCTCGGGTAGTCAACGTTTATATTTCCTGAAAACTAACTTGGAAGGAGAAGCAGCCACCTTACTGTCCCACCTTCGCATTGAAGATGAAAACTACGCTCCCGCGTTAGCCAAGATGAAGCAGAGATTTAACAAACCGTTTGATATTGCTGTACAACATATTCAGCGATTCATAAATCAAACTCTACTTGCTACAACATCAGCTGACGGACTTCGATCACTGCACGACATTTCCGACGAGCTCTTCAAGCGCTGAACCGAAACGATCGTGATATCTGGTTGCTGTACATTCTCACCGAGAAATTGGATGACGATACAAAGCAGCTTTGGTATCAAAAGCGTTCTGAAATGTCCGACGAGGATGTTACACTGGAAGCCTTACTAAAGTTCATCAATAATCAAAGCATCGCCCTCATCGTCCATCGAAGCAACACGGCCTAAATCTCAACTGTGCAGATCCGATTCATACTCTATCAGCCGAACGGGAGACACACGTCTTTACTCAATGAATGTTGTCCGTTGACTGACTCCCGCTCAGAACACGACAGCTCAGTCGTCGTGTGTGTGCGTTTATAGTACAAGGATGGAGGGAGAAGGCCGACTCGGAAAGGTCTATCAGCCGAGAGAGTGTCGTGCTCGCAATTATCGGCTACACATCTCCCCCCTACACAAAAGATCGAAAAAACAGAAACAACATGTTTTGGTTGCAAAATTTCCTACCGAGAATATGCTAAAACACGAATATTTGATGCCCTTCCTTCGACCAACGATTTTTGGAAATGTTGTTAACATCTCAATTTGTTCTTATTCATGCCATTTGAATCATTTGTTATCAGTGTGGGGTTCGGATGAGTGCGATGACTCGCTGGGCTCCGTTCCCCGTTCAACACGTTCGTCGGCCAAAAAAAAAAAAACTCGGACCGTGAAAGTGAAGCGAGAGAGCTCCAGATTTACAACGCGTGGCAAAACTGAGCGTCTACCTTGCGTAAGAGAGCCGTCCCCCGTCTATGGGTCCCATGGCGACGAATTTGTTATTCCTTTGTCTCTTGCTCACTCTGAATCAGTTTATTCACACTGCAGTTCTAGTAAAATGTTGAATGATGTTTTTTTAAAGAATCTAGCTCGTAGAACTCAAATATATTGGTGCGATTATTTCTTTTGCCATTCGCAAAACCTTCTTCAAATCTTGGTTCAGGCAACTTTTTATACTAGTTATTCAAATCAAATTGCTATTAGTATCAGACCTCTTTAACAAATGAGGCTTGAATCTTTCCCACGCTCATTTTTCTGCATTTATGACCGTCTCTGCATCCCCAAAAATCTGATGTATGGTTTCATCATATTTTTTTTTAATACTAAGGCTGACGAAACCGTCTTTCTTTCAACCCAATGAATTTAGGTACCAGCTATGCCCACTATACTGTCGAACTTTGGAAAAAAATATTTGCGTTGGACTACATCAGCTGTCTTGATTCATCACGCCCGAGTAATTGACTCGGAGATACCTCAAACCTTACTGTGGCATTGGCCATCTCACTCCAAACACAAAGAACAATATGCATTTCAATTCAGTGAATTCCTTTGGATCACAATTCAAGCTAGTCAATCCTATCCAAAAGTGGATGTTTCTCAAGCCAATCTTTTTTACACATATCGCTCAGGAGTCTTTCCAACATGAACGACGACTTTTATGTTATGATGAATATTCGAATCTTTTGAGAGAATCAAATTGGTTAACCCGATCCAATTGAATGGAATGTTTTTTTTTTGTCCTCCCGATCCAAAATAAATTCAAAAAAGTGAACTATCAGAACACTCTCCATGTTGGTCCTCCCGATCCAACGGAAATTCATAAAGTGAACTTTCCGGACACTCTTCGTGTTGGTCTTCCCGATCCAACGAAAATTCATAAAGTGGACCTTCACAACACTCTTCATGTTGGTCCTCCTGATCCAACGAAAATTCATAAAGTGAACCTTCAGAACACTCTTCATGTTGGTCCTCCCGATCCAACGAAAATTCATAAAGTGAACCTTCAGAACACTTTTCATGTTGGTCCTCCCGATCCAACGGTAATTCATAAAGTGAACCTTCAGAACACTCTTCATGTTGGTCCTCCCGATCCAACGTAAATTCATAAAGTGGACCTTCAGAACACTCTTCATGTTGGTCCTCCCGATCCAACGAAAATTCATAAAGTGAACTTTCCGGACACTCTTCGTGTTGGTCTTCCCGATCCAACGAAAATTCATAAAGTGAACCTTCAGAACACTCTTCATGTTGGTCCTCCCGATCCAACGAAAATTCATAAAGTGAACCTTCAGAACACTCTTCATGTTGGTCCTCCCGATCCAACGAAAATTCATAAAGTGAACCTTTAGAACACTCTTCATGTTGGTCCTCCCGATCCAACGAAAATTCATAAAGTGAACCTTCAGAACACTTTTCATGTTGGTCCTCCCGATCCAACGAAAATTCATAAAGTGAACCTTCAGAACACTCTTCATGTTGGTCCTCCCGATCCAACGAATATTTATTAAGTGAACCTTTTCTCATTTAAGTTGATTGGAAATTCACCTTATTAAGTAATGTGATGATTATTCATAATATATAATAAATTTTTTATTAATTTCGTGAGTGATGATTTGCTTTGTGAAAACGTGGATTTCATCGATAATCTTACTTAACATTCCAACCATACTTCAATTTTTTTAACAATCATTATTTTGTTCACGACTGTTAGCCTAATTAAACTTTTTTCTTATTTTAATGAAGTTCATGATTTTCGATAGGTTTTCTTATAATGCAATGCAAAACTCTTCCATTCATATTTTTTCGAAATTAAAAACAAAACTCTGAAAAACAAATAGAAATTGTCAAGCAAACTCATTATTTTTCCTTCACTGGCTTAGCGGCACGTACCACGAACAACAAAACAATTTTAAGTTAGATGAAAAAAATAAGCTATCTCACTCGCACTCATTTGCAACACTGACAAAATTGATGGTTTGTCCACTCCTGAGTTTTAAAGTGCAGCAGGGGCTTAAACCCAAGCGAATAGAAAATGTCCAGAGCCACTGCCGCAACTTCGTAAAAAAACAACAACGTGGGCAACCGCTTGTTTGGGAGAAAAAAATTGCTAGCATGCCTGCCAAAGTATGTGCGCACTGGGCATATATTCCAAGCCAGCACTGTGAGGATTCATCACCAGTTGAATCACAACTGCAGCCAAGCCAATAACAAATCCAAAGCCTCAAAACATTCTTAAGGCAATGGTTGGATGGACAATCAATAACATTCCGGACAATAAACTACTTTAAACAAATAAATGCTCTCCATTTACTCGTAAAAACAAAATCTGACCACCAATTCAAAAATTATCAACACTATTCCCAATTTCTTCTTCCACATTCTTTTCAATACAAATAAACTTACCGATAAAATGCATTTCCAGCTACACTTCTTGCCACTACACTCGAAAAAAACACTTAACAAACTCGCGAAAAACAAACGTGAGCCTCCCGTTCAGCCCAAAAAAATCTCCAGGCAGGATACGCCATTGTGCAGATCCGATTCATACTCTATCAGCCGAACGGGAGACACACGTCTTTACTCAATGAATGTTGTCCGTTGACTGACTCCCGCTCAGAACACGACAGCTCAGTCGTCGTGTGTGTGCGTTTATAGTACAAGGATGGAGGGAGAAGGCCGACTCGGAAAGGTCTATTAGCCGAGAGAGTGTCGTGCTCGCAATTATCGGCTACACATCAACTACCAGTGAAAAAGCCATCAAAACACCAATTCTGAAACCCTCCGACATTGGTTGCTACTAACCAATCAGCCAGCGACAACACTCGTGGATTCTGCTCCAAGTCACCGCATCAATTACACAGCAAAAAAAAATGTAACGATGGACGATGTAATTTCTGGGGATTACAGATTTCTGTTGCAATAATACATCTTAATGATGTACACAACTCGAATACGTCGTGAAGTGTAATATCACAACCTTCTATGTGATATCGCATCAAGTAGTCAATGTTTTCCTTTGTTGACGTTCAAATTTGTTTTCATTTCAAAAATTAAGAAACGGATTACGGACCTCAGCTGTATTTGTTTGGCTTGTAAGTACTACCAAAACTAATCAAAAATATAAGCAAAGCCACAGCTTGAAAAAATAATTTCATTATTTTTCATTTTTTAGGGAATTTGGCCCATATGGATCAGCGGTACGAAACATATTCTTTGTCTCCAAACAGCCGAGTACATCAAGACAATGTAAAATTAGGTACCTTTTGCGACTCAAGTTATGTGCAGGTATTTGATGTAATATCACACTACTTTTTTTGCTGTGTATATCAATGTGGTAAGTTTATTCATGCAAATGCTTATGACCGACTCAATTTCATTCGTAGGCATCAACTATGCACCAATTGTCTGGGGCAACACACAAATGAACCATGCAAATCAGGCAATAGCAGGCAATGCAATCAACCTCACCACACACGCCTACATGATGCCCTACAACCACCAACTGTGCACGACGTTATATCTACAACAGTGAACACAAAGAATGTAACTCAAACCCTCATCTGGTCACTGAATTTAGCTACAGATTTGGCGGACACCAACGTTCTTTTACTCACTGTAACTATCAGCGTGCTGGATAAATTCGGCAGACTACATGCATGTCGGGCTGTTCTCGATTGTGCCTCACATACCAGCTACATCACTCGAGAATTCTGCCAACAACTTCGCCTACCAACAGTACCGGTGGACTTCGAGTTTGGCGGCATCTCAGGGGCATCCGGACTCGCAACTGAAGGAGCTCTCATCACATTCGGCTCACGATGCTCCGACTACCAAAACACCGTTTCCTGTGTTGTGCTGGACCGAATAACTTCTGAACTACCTCTGAAGCCGGTTAACATTACAGGCTGGCCTATTCCACGCTCAATTGTCATGGCAGATCCCCAGTTCCATCACCCTGGTAAAATCAGCATGCTGCTCGGCAATAAAATATTCTCTCAACTTCTCGAGCCTGGTAGTATCAACCTCAGCTCCGATGGCAGCCTACCGATTCTTCTAAACACCAAACTTGGTTGGGTGGTCTCCGGTGGCTACAAAAACGACGTCCAATCGATCCCATCCCCTCCTACACCATCGTGCCTCTTAACCATTACGGATGAGACCCTTTCCACGCAGCTGCAACGGTTTTGGGAAATTGAGGAATATCAACCGCCGAAAACACACTTGAGCAATACAGAGGTTCAGTGTGAAAAGCATTTCTCTCAACACACAACTCATGATGAATTCGGTCGTTTCACTGTTCGTTTTCCATTTATTGAAAGGCCTGACCAGCTGGGAGAATCCCGTGAGATCGCAGCTAATAGATTTGCCCACTTAGAACGAAAACTCGAGAAGAATCCCATACTCCAAACTCAGTATCACCAATTCATTCGAGAGTACATCGACATGGGTCATATGTCTCTCGCATCAAATGCGCCTCCCAAAACAGCTGTTTTTCTGCCTCATCATTGTGTTGTGAAGGCGGATAGTAGCACCACAAAATGCCGAGTGATTTTCGATGCGTCAGCAAAAACAAACAACAGGAAGTCCCTCAACGATATTTTGCTGGCGAGACCTGTATTGCAAACTGCGCTCATCAACATTTCACTTCGGTTCAGATTCCCCGCAGTTGTTGTTGCAGGGGACCTTCAAAAAATGTATCGGATGGTTCAACTGTATGATGATCAACGAGATTTACAGCGAATTTTATGGCGTTGGTCTAGATCAGAAACCTTAGCTGAGTACCGATTGAATACGGTAACATACGGCACCAAAAGTGCATCATATTTAGCTACCAAATGCATGCAACAAGTGCTTTTGGCAAACCAACAAAAATATCCCACTGCCGTGGAAAGGGCCCTTCAAGGAATGTACGTCGACGACGTCTTGACCGGGACTGACTCTGAGGAAGATGCTAAACTACTTCGCGAGCAGCTTGTCGAGATTTTCGCTTCTGGCGGTTTTCATCTTCGAAAATTGGCATCTAATAGTACCGTCGCTCTTCAAGGAGTTCCCGAAAGTGATCTCGAAATCAAAGTTCCTCTTGAAATCGACCCAACGAATATTATCAAGGCTCTCGGAATCCACTGGCAGCCGTGCAGCGACATGTTCCAGTTCACGTATCACCAATCTAAGATCCTTTAGCTCACCAAAAGTATCATTTTATCTCAAATTGCAAGCTTATTTGACCCTCTTGGTCTCTTAGCCAGGCTTCCGAAAATTACTGGCGAACGACAGTATTCTTGCGAAAGTCGCACATGCACCTCGGAGAAAGCTTCCCGAATATTTCTTCCCCGACAGTTTTAAAAGGAGCGGTCGTGCGATGTACAGCGAGGCCTCGTTTTACCCCAAGCGAGAGTTTGTTCGTGGGTATGAAATTTTTTTAAGCTTCGTGACAGTTTTGGGAATATCTTCGTGACAGTTTTCAATGCGTTGAATTTCGCATGACAGTACTACTTACTCCGTCCGACTGTAGCCGAGATTCGCTCGGGCCGATTTAATTTCGAACGAACGTATGAATTTTCCTTTTGCTTGAAGCTACTGCGGGTGGTGATCACCCCAATCACCCTCCCCTTCCCTTTTCGTCTAACCTGCGCCGGCACCACACATCGCGTTACGCGCCGATCGTATGCTGCTGCTCGGTGCGAATAGATGGCTCGTTCGATCTATTCGAAACCGAGCAGCAGCGCATACGATCGGGCATGGGTACGGTATGGGAATGACAGTCACCCGTGACAGTCCTGCAAAAACTGTCACGCCCTGCAGCCGACAGTTAGGAAGAAATTATTTTCGAAACAGGAGGCATGAAGGGATGAAAACCGAACTGTCGGTTGGGTTCGCTACAGCTTAAAGCGCAACACTTTCGGCAACGCATGCTTTGAGCAGATTGTTCAGATACAGTCTGGGTTCTCGCACGTGTGCGATGTAGCCGAAGAATTACGATTCGTTACCGACGGTACAGCAGCGAACCGAGTGGTAAGGAAAACCGAGATAGTTTGTTTGGCAAGAAAAAGGCTGTCATTGCAAAGCTGTACTTTTCGGAAGCCTGCTCTTAGCACCCGTCATCGTGAAAGCTAAATTGGTGATGCAAAAGCTGTGGGAGCTGAAAGTGGCCTGGGTAGTACTCCCCCTGGTGAGTTTCTCAATACATGGTTAGAATTTGTCCAAAGTCTGCCGCTTTTCAATTCGTTTCAGATTTTACGAAGAGTCATCGGCGTCGCAATGGCATCACGATTGTTCCTGCACGGCTACAGTGATGCTTCCGAGAGAGCCATGGGAGCATGCGTTTATATTCGCTCCATCGATAGCAGCGGCAACCTTTCATCCCATCTACTCTGTTCCAAGTCCAAACTGGTCCCCATCGGTAACAAACGGATGATACTACCCCGACAGGAACTTTGTGCTGCGCTCTGCCTCGCCCGGCTTATCAGCAACGTAAGCAAAGCAATTCCATCATCGTTCGCTGGAATACGAGCATGAACAGATTCCCAAGTCGTGCTAGCTTGGCTTAACGGCGGAGCTTCCAGATGGACCACTTGCGTGGCCAATAAAGTTGCCGAGATAAACACTATTCTGCCGTCAATAAATTGGGATCACATCGATACTAAACAAAACCCAGGTGATTTAGTATCTCGGGGTGCTTCACCTCAAGAGCTCCACAACAACAGCCTGTGGTGGATCGGTCCCGAATGGAGCTCACTGGCAGGTCATCTGAAATCATCACCAAGAATAACACTCGATACAGATCTTCGTCAAATGATCTCCCGCGAGGAGAGAAAAATCACCTTTTGTCTAATCACTTCTCACGAAAACACCTTTCTTGATGAGCTCATGTCCCGATATTATCCCGACCTACGCATGCTCTCTCGAGTAACTGCTCGACTGCGTCGTATCTTCGTACGAAAATTTAAGGTTTCCACATGCCTAGTTCCCCTCGAAACCAATCAAGCTCTGCATTTTCTCATTCGTCACACACAACGAAAAGGCTTCCAGAATTACCTTGAATCCCTTGAACTCGGCAAAGAGTTAAAAAAATCAAAGTTCTCTTTTGCCGCTAAAACCGTTTCTGGATGATGACGGGATCGTCAGGGTGGGCGGCAGGCTGAACCAATCGTGTCTCTCTTACTACGAGAAACACCCGATATTATTGCCACGAAGCTCAATCCTAACGGCCTACATTCTTCACTCGGAGCACATCAATAATCACCATTGTGGTCCGCAAACTTTGCTGGCAATATCTCAACGTCGTTATTGGATTATTTGTGGAACGAGTGCTGCAAGAAAACCTATCGACAGTGTGTTGTGTGTGCTCGATCGAAGCCGGTGCCGAATTCGCAGATGATGGGTCAGCTGCCACAGGAACGCGTCATCCCACAACCTACGTTTGCAGTAACCGGTGTGGATTATGCGGGCCAGTTTGTTTGGTTGTACGCAGAGCTCGGGGTGTCATCTCTAGCAAAGGGTACATCGCACTCTTCATCTGCTTCTCGACAAAAGCCGTGCATTTAGAAGCAGTTTCGGATTTAAGCACATCAGCGTTTCTTGCCGCCTTCAAAAGGTTTTCGAGTCGATATGGCCTTTCCATGAAGATGTTCTCTGACAATGCACCAAATTTTCGAGCTGCTAAAAGGCAGTTGCGAGAAATTCACGAGCTGGTGAAATCTGCAGACCACAATCATCAGGTGACTGATTTTTTAACCGACAAAGGTGTGTAATGGAAATTTATTCCAGCACGATCACCTCATCATGGTGGTCTCTGGGAATCAGCGGTAAAGGTAGCTAAACAACTTCTGGCAACCCTAGCAAGCAACAATATCTTCACCTTCGAAGAGCTTTCTACCTTTCTCGCCCAAGTTTCAGCAACCATGAATTCAAGACCGATCACTCCTATATCAAATAGTCCCAGTGATCCGCAAGCACTCACACCTGCCCAGTTCACCATATGCCGTCCATTGACTATAGCTCCAGAAGTGAACCTAATGGAGCGTTCTATAAGCTCAATGAATCGATGGGAGCACGTCCAGCGTCTATCCCAAGAATTCAGATCCCGCTGGCAGTTCGCGCCCTTCAGCGTATTACTAAGTGGAAACGCTAATTGCCGAACGTCTGTAAAAAAGACTTCGTAATGATGGTAGACGAAAATGATAAAGCAAAGCAGTGGCCTCTTGGCCGAATACAGGAAACCTTTCCCGGAGATGACGAATGCATTCGAGTAGTCCTAGTTAAAACTGTAAATGGAACGACACGTCGAGATGTTAGGAAAATTCGAGTGCTTCCTGTAAATTACGATGAATTTGTACCAGGACATATTAGCGATGAAATTACTACCCGTAATTTGGAGGGCGGCTATGTTGGAGCGTAATATAGGACCGACATCTAACTCTACACTAGCGGTCTATCAAAATTCTTTCCATCATTCTATGTATTCCTTTGAACAATAAATCAATTACACCCTACCTTTGTAAAACCAACAAGCGTTTTATAATCCGTTCCGCCGAGAAATTCTGTTTCAATTTTTGGGTTATTTCCGGTCTCGAGCCACCACCAGATTTTTTTTATTTAAGTAGCATCGTTTGGTAACAAAAACATATTTTAAACTCATTTAAGCATATGCGATGTCTAAAAAAACATGTTACTACATTCACAAAATGAGTGTAAAATATTCCATTGCCTTAAACCCTCCCTCCAATTCCTCCCAGTAATTCAGAAAATTGTAGATAAAGATAGCAAAAAGATGAGTTTCCCAAACTCGGGATTGAGTGGATAAGATTGATAAAGTTTTCCGTCCGCAATGTGGAACATAATCTAATATATAAAGATGAGTTGGACTATATATGTTTGTTTGTATGCACCTTATACAAATCCACACCGCTTATCCGATCAGTCTGAAATTTGGTACAGTTATGTATTTGGACCATGGTAAGGTTTTAGTAATAGTTTTGAGCCCCTCCCACCTAAGAAAAGGGACCCTCCCATACAACTTTCGTTTTTACTTCCACAAATCAAAAGTCATGGCACCTATTTGGCAGCCGATTTTCGTTTCCTTTGGCGGGTTGTTTTCATCATCACCATGGGCCGGGCGTAAGAAACGACTATCCAGAGTTCACGTGTACTGGAAAGCAAATCAAAGCTTGCTGAGCGTTAAAGATTTGAAAGGGGAAATTTTGGCGAGTGTTTTTTGTACCTTCTACTGCTGAAAGCACGTGGTACCGGTAGATACGAGAATTTTGGATGCATTAATGAGCTAACATTTCGGATTGAAAAATACAACTAACCTGTAAAGTATGTATTGACTTGAATTGTAGTGGTTTTCAAAGTACTCCCTACCACTGATGCAGGGCTATGGAGTCTATAAGAATATACAGTGTGTGAAGTATGGATGCAGTGATCTTTATTATGAATTTGGATTGAGTGCTGAAAACATATTAAGTAATTTCCTTAAAATCAAGCTTTTAAGAACCAACCATTTTCGTATTTTTAGAATTCCTCATAGAGAAAGATAAAATAATTAAATTCAGAGTTTTAAGTTGAGAGCTGTGATGTCAAAGCTTTGAAAGCCGTCTCAAAAATTTAACGTGCATTATCTGGAAAAACCAAATACAACGCAAGAAACTTTATTTGAAATTAAGTATGAGGTTTTTAATTTCATACAATTCAATTTTATCGGTCAATCTATGACTTTTGTTAAAATGATGATCATCAATGTGTTCAATTCTACCATCCAATTATTCAAAAAACATAAACCGTTAAGTACTGCGAATTCAATCAAATTATTTCCAAGAATTTTTACTTTATCACTCTTCACAATAATTAATGAGATTTTTTTTTCCAAGAATGTAAAAACTTAAATAAAATCTTTTGTTATAACATCATAAAATGGGCGATTTGGGTTCCGAGATAATTTCTTTTAGATCACTTCAAAAATCTATTAGTGGAACTTGGAACATTTAAGAAAACTAATCATAAAACAGTGTCGAAAAAACAACGAAAAGTACACATTCATTTGAAAACATGCAAAATGAGTCTTCAACAAGTTTAAAAAACCAAATACAAACACATACAGGATCTCAATGAAACTTAATGTTTCCTCGAAGAGATTCCTTTTACTTAATTCTAAGCGTACATCTTTCGAGTTTATGATGGCCAGCATCTCACAAATGCTTAAACCACTAAACCACAAAAGTTTACTGTGTCTGCCGTGACTGGGATTCGAACTCATGGCTTGGCTTGGAAGACTTGAAGGCAACGAGCTGCGGCAAGTTTCGGAAGCCTTCTTAGAATTTTTTGGACAAATTAAACTTGAATATAGCATACGGGGGAGCATTTGGCATATAGCGTCTGAAGAGATCATCTCCAAAAGAGATTTTATTAGATGGGGGGTGGGATGGATAAAAATATAGTTTAAACATTTGAAGAAGAAAAATAAGAAGGCCAAAGCTATTCAAGCTTCCTTCAAGAAAGGGTGGGTATAAAATGTATTTCGTGATGAAATAAAAAAACATTCATGATACATTATTTTTAATTTCTATGAATACGAACCTCATAACTATAAGTATTTCAAAAATATGAAAAAGGGAAACACAGTAAATATTCTTATTCAAAACTTGAAAAACACTAACAAAACTTTCAAAGCTTACATGCATGGCACAATATGAGTAAAATTTTCTCATAATAAATATATAAAACATATTGAATACCAAGCTACCAAAATTTCGTAAAGTCAAACGACTTATTTTGATTTATATTTTATGCAAACCCGAGCAAGGCCGGGTAAATCAGCTAGTAATGGATAAAAATATCTCCAGAAAATAATAACCTAACGAATGTCCACAGGCAGCGTGGCTTGGGTCTATTGGGCAGTGGAGATTCGATTTAAAACTTTCATTTGCTGAAATGATGGGCTTTTCTGCTGTTTACCAAGATCCCAATAGAGTTTCATGTTGCTTTGGTCGTTGGGATATAAATGGGAAATGTGACATCCCAAAAGTTGGTTTCCTGGAAGTGTAAATTTTTTTTTGGAAGTCTATTTTCTTTATTGGTGATGAGGGACTGAAAGTATTTTTTTCCCTGACCGCGTTAAAACTTTTAATTTTTAGTGCATGCGTTGGGAAAACATCAACAAATATCTTTGCTGTAATTTTCGAGATGAAAAGTTTCGCTTCAAAGGACTTTTCAGATTGCTAAACTAAATTTCACCTAAATCGTTGATATCTGATGGTTAAAGTCGTTTAATCAAACGTCTCATAAGCATTTTAATGCCAAACGGATATAAATTTCCCAAAAATTAATTTCACTCAATTCCCATTTGGGTTTGAACCAAATAATTTCGTTTTACGAGTCGCCAAAATTCGTCCATCACTATCATCAATTTTCCGCCATAAGAAACCGAAGCAGAAAATTCTTCTTCCTCCAACTTTCGGATATAACGTGGACATGAAAAACTCACTCACTTCCTGTTCATCAATCGTGCAACAACACACAAACAACCGTGCTGAAGCTTATTCCGATAAAGTTTTCAGTCGTACAGAACGTAAATTTCCCATAACCTTAACACCGAATTCCGAAGCTGGAAAGTAATAAAACACCCATTACTGGCATTAGAGAGTGGGTGTAAAATTTAAATGAGGTGTAAATAAAAGGCAGAGGCACCTTTTCCGTGTTCGGTCGTGCTTTTCAGCCTTGGCCCGGAAGCGACAGAAATGTTACACTTCTGCGTGAAAGTTCGCTAAAGAGGGATGATGGGGTTGGCAGCAGCTGTTCCGGGACGAGGATGAACATCAGGAAAACATATGTGCCACTTTCGCCGTTGGCCGTGACACTCACGTAGGACATTTCAAGGATGCCATCCCGTTGACGATTCCAGGGAAAAAAGGGTTGGGCCAATTCTATCCTTTGGGGCAGACATTTGAAGAAAACTTGGGCACAGAACTTTGCAAGTCGGGTTCATGGGCTGCGTTCGATGTGATCTGAATATTACTAGGAAGCGAAAAACGTTCGTTTCGTAAAATTCGTTTAAGTTTCTAGCTAGAAAAGTTTTCCACAGTATCTGGATTCTAACTTTATTTGGAATAAAGTTTAGCAGAGTCGATCATTGGAATATTATTATTTATAATCTTCGAAGACAAACAAACAACAATGATATCGCAACGCGTGTAAATCGGTGAAATCGTTTATTCAAAAAATCAAATTAAATTTCTTATTCAAGTTTAATTAGTATAAAATTCAGGAAAAATATTCAGTAGGGCTTCCGCTTTTCCAAATCCGAATTGCCGGGCCTTACGCTTATCCCCTGCCATCAGATTTTGTACAGCCACCTTGTCCACCTTCTTCGCCGCAGAAAGCCAGTTTTCCTTGAACTGATGCACGTCCTTAGCAGTTTTTTTTTGGTTTCTTTAGGTTCCGCTTGACAATAGCCCAGTATTTCTCGATTGGGTGGAGCTCTGGCGTGTTGGGAGGGTTCTTGTCCTTGGGAACCACCTGCACGTTGTTGGCGGCGTACCACTCCATGGCCTTTTTACCGTAATCGAAAGATGCCAAATCCGGAATTCAGGAAAGGCAGCAGACGTTTATTCAAACACTCTTTCACGTAAATTTCTTGGTTGACAGTCCCGGAAACTATGAAAGTGGTGCTTTTCAAGCCACAGGTACAGATGGCTTGCCAAACCAGATATTTCTTCGCGAACTTTGACAATTTCATGTGCTTGAAAATATCTGCTACCTTTCCCCTTCCTTTTGCCGTATAAAACTCCTGTTCCGGAAGCTGCTTGTATTTGGCTTTGACGTAGGTTCCGTTATCCATTACCACGCAGTCAAACTTCGTCAGCATCGTCGTGTACAGCCTCCGGGATCGCGCTTTGGCCGTCGTATTTTGTTTATCATCGCGATTTGGAGTCACTACCTTCTTGTAAGTCGATAGTCCGGCTCGTTTTTTGGCTCGATGCACGGTTGTAGACGATACACCCAGCTTATTTGCGGAATCTCGGAGAGAGAGGTTAGGGTTTCGCTTGAAACTACCGGGAACTCTCTTTGTCGTCTCAGCGGCTTCCGGTTTTCGTTTTTCCCCCGATCCAGACTTCCTGGCTGTCGACAAACGTTCCCCAAACTCTTTAATTACATTTGTAACGATTGATTTGGCAACTTTAAGCCATTTTGCTAGCTTTGCGTGCGAGTAGCTCAGATTTTCGCGATGCGCGAGCAAAATTTTGATACGCTTCTCTTCTTCCTTGGACGGCATTTTGACAACTGAAGAGTGAATTCCAAATCAAAATAGGAGCAACATTCTACACACACACCTTCAAAATGAGGGGTGTTCAGGTTTTTAAATGCAAAATTGAAAGAAATACGTCAAGTTGATATTGACCAAATTTTGACCGTATCACCCTTTAATGTTATAGATCCAAAAGGTTCTACTTTTCATGTCTAGTAGCGACAATAACTCAGCAAAAAAATTATTATGTTTTCTATCTTTCTCGAAAACCAAACGCTCTTTTTTAAATTTGGAATCTTGTTGTTGTTCTTCTTCCATTAAAAATGACTTCTTTTTTGATAGTTTGACCAACCGAAGACATTTTTCATGTTTTAGTTCACATCAAATTGAAAGTTGTCACCAAACAAGGCTTAAAGCGAATTAGAAACAATGTCTTCGTTGAAACATCACTGATGTTATCTATTGAAGAATAGAAAACAAAAACAAGTACCATTAAATGACTGACAAGTCTCATCTGCTTGACCGTCGGCATTTGGATGCTCGCCTGTATTTGAATGCACCATCATAATCATGACTATTTCTCAAGCCGACAAAAAAAATTGAAATCGAACTAGAAAAGGTCTCGTCTACGTAGTGCGTTTTTCCAAATATTCCAGCTTTATGACCTGCCAGTGGCACACTCCCTGTTGACCTCAGCTAGGCAGGCACTGACACTGATTAATGTCAGCCGTCAATTCGATGTCACCAGTTGAAAGCATATTGTCACGCGGTTTGATTACTTTTCATTCTTCGCGCCAGTGCTTCTTTTTTGTTCGCCCGGCATTGTCAAAGTAACGTGCTGGTCTTTGATAAAATCGGGGGGACCAGGCCTCATTCTTGAATGACGAAGGCGAAGCCGAAGCGGGGGACATCTGGGCAGTTTAACTTCACTTTGCTTAGGCAAATGGACCGTGGTTTAGTTTCCGGTGCGTTCCCTGATAGCTTCAGGTCACTCTCACCCGGTGATGATTGCCGAATGTATTCGTTCAACTCACTACCGACCACGTGGGAGTCTTTCTAAAACACTACTGGAAAAGAAAAACTGTCATCGGACGGCTTGGCGGGGCACAGCCCTTAAGTGACTATCCAGTGTGTTGAGTTACAGGTTGGATCGTTTATCATTTTTTACGTTGGCCATAGGGTTTGAAATTTTCGGCTCATCATTCTTTGTTTGCATTTTCCCGCCAGGTATCGGCAACTTAGCTTCAAAGCCATTCACCCGCAATTTATGACTTCTAACGGACGACGAAAGCGATTCGCACCAGAAAACCCACAAAGGGTGATGCAAAGCCAGGAAAATGGGCAAATTTGTCAGAACAGCTTTCGTTTACTTAGAAAAATGTATCAGTGGCGTTTCCATTGTCACTGGAATCAAAAGACATTTTTACTCAAGCAATACCGGTTCAATAAGGATGGGCATAGCCAGTCATAAAATGCGTCTCCATTTGCTTACTTAGAATGAAAACCACGACGCTTTAGAGCTGAAAGACGTTGTTCGTTTGATGCCGGAAATTGCTGTCTGGAAGTGGTCACTTTTTGCTACCGTCAATCTTGTGGGTTGCCGCCGTTTGCTTGCATTAAGCGAAAGATGTCTTTTCACGTTTGAGATGTAGGTCATTTTACGTGTTTCATATAGCTCATCCTATCGCTCTAACCCATTAGCCAGACAAACAATTGGTGGTGCCATAAATAAACATAATTTAATTGGAATATGTTGAGTCCCTTAGTTTGGGAATCACATCGGGGAAAAAAACTACCAATGATATTTTTCACCGAGCTGCTTTCGAATGATTTGAGCACACAATAAAAGCATGCGATTAGATTTTTTCTTTTTTTTTCAAATCTAACAGTTGATTTTGGGAGATAAGTACAAAACAGATCCCAAAATATGTGTTTTTATGGCAACTAAGTATATAATTACCATGTCGTTCAAACTAGTGATTCGTAAACAAAGACAAAGACCACTCTCCAATTTCTCGGGTATCCCACTTTCGACAGATCACGCTCCACTTGGTCTAACCACCTCGCTTGTTTGTTTATTTGTTTATTTGTTTATTAGAATAAAATCAACGGATCATATGTAGATCCTAATGATAACTTAATAGTAGATAATAACAATACAAGATAAAAAATTAACACAGGTCTATACAGTTCTTGAAACAGTTAAAATTTTTGTCCGGAACACGTTCCTCGAAACATCGAAGTCAAAATGCTCAGAAAAGCGATTGAACGTTTTCAATATGCCGATAAATGCGCTGTTCGCTCCGTAGTTGTTGAGACGAATAGGTACATAGAGCTGCAAAAGCTGGTTTCTCAATCCTCGGGGACGCACGCTGAGGGGAATGGCCTCCAGCAAAACGGGACAGTCGACTCTGGACGTTAAGAGATCAGCAACAACCAGAGCGCGCGTAGCGTTTCTGCGAGCTTGAAGCGTATCTAGGTTTATGAGGCGGCAGCGATTCTCGTAACTTGGTAAACGGAACGGGTCTTGCCAGTTCAGATGACGTAGGGCATACCGCATGAAGCGACGCTGGATGGCCTCGATTCGTTCAGCCCCATTCTGGTAGAAAGGGCACCAAACAGCTGAAGCATACTCGAGGATGGAACGAACTATACAGCAGTAAAGACTCTTCAGGCAGTACACGTCTTTGAAGTCTTTGGCCATGCGAAATAAGAATCCGAGGTTTCTGGATGCTTTGTCGACGATGTAGTTTGTGTGAGTCTTAAACTCCAGCCGTTGATCGAGAATAACGCCCAGATCGTTGATGTGGTCCACCCGAGAAATGATTCCGTCTCCGAGAGCGTACTCCGCATAAAGAGGGTGTTTCTTACGAGAGAATGATACGACCGAGCATTTACTGCGATTCAGGGGCAGGCAGTTCAGGTCACACCATTGAGCAAACACAATGAACTGCTGCTGCAGGAAATTGATGCCCTCTTGGCCGTTTATGGTGTGAAAGAGTTTCAGGTCGTCGGCATATGCAAGTTTTTTGCAGTCAAGGAGCGAGAGTACGTCATTAAAATATATCACGAAAATTAGTGGTCCTAAATGACTTCCTTGAGGCACGCCGGAGCAGGCAAGAAAATGATTTGAAAAGGAGTCACCAATACGAACGGATAACTTTCGACCTGTTAAGTAACTATGGAACCAGTGCAAAAGGGATCCACAGAAACCCAGACGTTCCAGCTTTGCGATAGCGATATCGTGGTTCACCTTGTCGAATGCAGCAGAAAGGTCAGTATATATGGCATCAGTTTGGGTTTTCATAGCAAAGCTGTCTTGCACAAAAGATGTGAAGGTGAGTAAGTTGGTAGTCGTGGATCGTTTAGGCATGAACCCGTGTTGATCATTGGAAAGTTGGTGCTTGAAGAACGAATTAATGGGATCCAGGATAACCAATTCAAACAATTTGGCCATCGCGCATAGAGCTGAAATTCCGCGGTAGTTGTTAACGTCTCTCTTGTCACCCTTCTTGTGAACAGGAAACATGTAGGCTTCCTTCCATAGTGAGGGAAAGATTCCAACATCCAGCGATGATTGGAAAATATGCCGAATAGGAAACAGCAAAAGTGGCATAAAACGCTTCAAAAAAGTAGCAGGTATACCATCCGGGCCCAAAGATGTAGAGTTTTTCAGCTTAACTGTCGCTTTCGATATGGATGCATCGTCGATTGTGATACCGTTAAACGAAGAAGGTGTAGGCAATATATTTCTCACAGCTCTAGCCAGTTGCTCAGGAGAAATGGATCCAGTTGTAAAAATGCTGGAGAACTTCTCGGCAAATAGATCACAAATTTCGGGATCAGAGTTCCCTGTGTCGCTGTTCAGGAACATGTGAGACGGAAGCCCTGATTCTCTCCGCTCTCCGCAAAACAACGTGTCGCGCGAACGAAAAATGTTGCGGGAAATTTCGTGTCGGAAAAACGTTTTCCAGGGGAAACTCCGCTTTCCACTTGTTCGCGAGTGAGTGTTCTTCAGTGTTAACGGCAAAAGGACGAAAGAAGCACAGAATTTCGACGAAAAAACGGTCAACAGAATTGGAGACGGTAAGTACACTTATCAGCGATGGCGCGCGATACTTGTAATTTTTGTTGCGCCCCTGATCGAATCGTTCCTACCGGTATGGTAGCGAACTCCTGTTTTGCAGGACAGTCGTCCGGCATTTTCGCAACATGTCCTTTCCAGAGTATCCGTCCAGCCTTCGCCACACTCCGTTCTCCAGCACGCCGCCAAAGATGGTTCTTAACACTCGTCACTCGAATACTCCGAGTGTACGCAGGTCCTCTTCGAGCAATACCCATGTCTCGTGCCCGTTGAGAACAACTGGTCTCATGAGCGTCATATACAGGTTACACTTCGTGCGAGGGCTAAGTCTTCTCGACCGCAGTTGCTTGTGGAGTCCATAGCAGGCACAACTTCCGCTAATCATTCGCCACCGGATAACACAGCTGGTGTCATTGTCTGCGGTAATCAGTGAGCCGAGATAGACAAAGTCTTCGACTATCTTCAGGTCGTCGCCGTCGACTGTGACCTTGTTATTACTGGACAAGTGAATTTGGTCGGTCTCGGATCCGTAGGCTAGCATGTACTAGCATAATCATGAACGCAATCCTTCCTGTTTTGCGTTTCAGCTTGCAATAGAACTCCTCCACCACCGCAGATGATCTGCCGACTTTATCAATATCATCGGCAAAGCAGATAAGTTGACTGGATCTGTTGAAAATCGTGCCCCGCATTTCGCCCACCGCTCGTCGAATAACACCTTCTAGCGCCACGTTGATCATCATGCAGGAAAGACCATCACCTTGTCGAAGTCCCCTGCGCGATTCGAATGAACTCGACAATTCACCCGAAATCCGCACACAGCACTGCGTTCCATCCATTGTCGCCTTGATCAGTCTGATCAGCTTCCCGGAAAAGCCGTTCTCATTCATGATTTTCCATAGCTCGTCACGTGTCGTATGAGGCTTTGAAGTCGATGAATAGATGGTGCGTAGAGACTTGGTGTTCACGGCATTTTTGGAGGATTTGCCGTAACGTGAAGATCTGGTCCGTCGTTGATCATCCCTCCTTGAAGCCGGCCTGATGACTTCCCACGAATCTGTTTGCTTGTGGCGTTAGGTGGCGGAGCACCTTGGGAGAGTGATCGCTCGGAAGTTCTCACAGTCCAATTTGTCGCCCTTCTTGTAGATGATGCATATAACCCTCTCCGTCCACTCCTCCGGTAGCTGTTTTGTGTCCCAGATCCGGACCATCGATCGGTGTAGGCAATCGAGCAACTTGTCCGCGTCCATTTTGATGAGTGCAGCTGCGATGCCATCCTTCCCAGCCGACTTGTTGCTATTTCGCTGGCGAATGGCTTCCTTAACTTTACTTTTCGTTGGGAGTGACTCTTCTACGTCGTTGGCTACGCCAACGATGTACCTCCCCCACCATCTTGATATCCTGCATGTGCGCCGTTCAGGTGTTCATTGAAGTGCTGCTTCCACCTTTTGATCACCTCACGATTGTCCGTCAGGATGCCCCGTCCTTATCCCGGCACACTTCGTCTTGCGGCACGAAGCCTTTGCGGGATTCGTTGAATTTCTGATAGAACTTTCGCGTTTCTTGGGAACGATGCAGCTGCTCAAGCTCCTCGAGCTCTTCCCCCTCCAGGCGTCGGTTTCGTATGCTGTTCATTACAGAGAGTTTTGGGCGCATCTTCACCATCATCAGATAATGGTCTGACTCGATGTTGATGCCTCGACAGGATCTGACGTCGATGATGTCCTAGAAGTGCCGGCTGTCTA
>NC_073691.1:167591081-167609892 GCF_029784155.1 Uranotaenia lowii | reverse complement strand
CTAATTTAAGGTTGAAATACAAAACCAAGATTCGAATCATGATTTTGTGTCAATGGTGAAAAACTGAAAGTCATTTTTCTAATTATCCGCAAATATCAACATTATTCAATAAAAAGGAAATAATTTTTTTTATATAGAAACACCTCAGGAAATTTTAAATCCCATTTTAAACTTCCAAAAATCGTTAATACAAATTTTGCTCAAAAAACTTCTAAGAATAATGCATTATTCGAATGAAGCAGTTGAAATTTTTGTTTGCATTTGCAAATAAAGTAATACAATTCAGCAAAATCTGGGCAATCTTACGAGCCTAAGCTTATTGAAATTCAGTATTTGGGACTAAATTTCTATTTACAAGTGAGGAAATTTTCGAAAAACTGAATTGTATACTTAGGATAAGATTTCAAGATTATTGTTCCAATTATGGGTTGAGATTGTTATTCATTATTCATTTTGGTCGTTCATCTAGATTTGATAAAAAATATAAAATTCGAATAGAGCATTTTTTGACCCTCCTGAGGAGGTTTAACAGAACACTCCCCCCCCCCCCCCTCCTCCCGTTCATTCGGCCATGAAATTTTGACAATTCTATTCAAATTTTTTTTAACCAAACAGGCTCGACAACTTTGTTGTTGGAGACCCCTTTTTCTGAGGAAAGTGAGGGGGGGGGGGGGCGTCTCTACTTTATTTTAAACAGATCGTCAAGTTCAAAAATGATATTTTCCCAAACCTGAGGAATGTCGCTTGAAAATTATACGGGTTATTGAAATTGTTCTGTATCACTTTCGAAAGCGCATGGATATGCGTCACTTCGGCGTATAAATCGCACTTTTGACGATTTGTTTTTCTCAATTTTCTCAAAAACTGTTTAATATTTTTAAAATCTGTTAAAAGCATTTGAAAGCTCATTAGAAAACGCACAAAATGGCGTCAAAAAGTCAAAATCCAAAAAAATGGATATACGTCACTTCGTCATATCACGGCAGAGTGGCACTAGAGATGTTTGAAATCTTGGAGGCTGTTTGAATAGAAGAAACAAAAAAAAATGTAATATATCCTATGGTCAGTTGCTAAACACATCAACGTATCATCTGCTAGTTAGTTGATGGTACACAAAGATTTGCGCAATTAATCACCACTTTTGGATCGGTAATAAAATGTTCATATTCTCGAAGTTCCTATCGAGCGAGGGGTGAAGAAGAATAGTCTAAACAGGTTTCGGTAGTTTACTGTTTTTTAGTTTAAAGGATTTGATGGGCTAATTGACCATCCAGTTAATTAGCCACGGGTGCCAAATCGGTAAACAAAGACGATCTTTCTAAGTGGCAAAGTGCTCAATCGGTGATTCTCCAAATTAATATCTAAAATTCAACCACCAACGTCAACAAACAGGGAACAGTAAATGCATAAATCATTTATTGTTTTCGAGAGTTAGCGGCGATATGATAGAGCCTTGAACTGAACATTTGAACCTCATAGTTTATTGTTTAGAAAATATAGTAAGTTCCTAATTGGTAGTAAAATATTTACCTCCGAGCTCGAAATGAACTCTAAAAACATTTTTTGTGATCAGAAACCCCCACCCTGCTGTAACAGAAATAAGGTCGTGTTCACGGTTCGTCGACATGACTTGGAGCTAGTTCCCGATACATACATACATTAAAAGGTCGTTCAGGATGTTCGGTTGGTCTTCACCAGGGAAGTTTGGCTCTTACGGGTGATTTCGGGCCAGACTTTCAACGATGTAGGTTTCTACCGCCTGGTGGCCAAAATCTATCTATCGTTCTTATCTTTCACGAACCGCTTTAGGACGGAGAGTTTATTGGTAGAAAACACGATATTCTCCTAGTTTTCTTGAGCGACCCTCGTCAGATGCACATTTGCACTTTTTACCTGTTTTTTTTGACCTACCGAAAGGTCTTGAAACATTTGGATCTTGTAATGCTTGTTCTTAAGGTCATTTTTAAGAATTCGACTATTATCCGGTATATTCAAATCTTCAGCCAATTCAGTAATACTACAGCAAAATATTCTCTCAAGGTGCTTCTTGGAGATCTTAACCATAGTAGGTGTCGCCACTGTAGCTTGACGACCCCCAATCATATAGTTTTGGCAATTTCTAGATGGAAGACAAATATAAAAATGCACACACGTATAATGGTCAGCTCACGAGCTTTCTGCCGTTTCTCAGCTATTGACAAGGTATTCACAGAAAATACCTACACTCAGAAAAATACTATTATGTATGCCATAAGATTCTCTTATGAAGTGGCGCCATAAGAAAAATTAATGAAATTCATAAGATTGTCTTATGACGCGAATGAATTCTGAAGATGAACGCCTACTTCAATGAGAGGTTGTTGCTTTTCATAAGAGATTCTTATGGAAACAGTAAATCACTTTCTAATAAGAAAAATTCTCGGTATTTCATGCTGAAAACATTCACTTTATTGTTTGCAAAATTTGTTTAAAATTAAATTCTTCATGGTCACCATCAGCAGCGCATCAACAGACGGTTCCATCAAAGTTTTTTTTTGCCGCATCTTAATCTTCGACCTTTCGTTTTTTTTCCGATCAGCTTTGCTGAAAAGTAAACAAATAATGTATTTTAGTTCACACCAAAAACATCAAATCGAACTTACCATTCCGGAGATAACAATACATTGTATCATTTAACATTGAAGGAAAACTATAATAACTATGAACTGGCGATTGCTTCGTACTGTTAGATGATGAAAAAAAAACTGATGCTATGAATGAATGTGTTCATCATTTTTTCACAATGCCGTTTCTTCTATTTTTCATAAGAACATCGTATGAAAATTGAAAGAATTTCATAAGACTCTTATGAAAAAATAGTTTGGACGCAAAAAAGTGGTTCATAAGATGTATCTTATGAAATTTATAATAAGATTTCCTCTGAGTGTACTACGTAGCGATTTGATGCCCATTATTTGGGATAGCACTCGATTACTGAAGTAAAAAATACATCCAATGACAACATAGGCATTCTGTTAATAGAATGACAAGCGGTCATCGAATTCAGTTTTATATGATTCGTAATAAACACTGTCAAAGTTATGGAGCAGATGGCTAGCCCTTTTTTTTTAGTTGGTGGTAAACCCCGGTTTACGGATTGTATTTCAAGGCACGACAAGCCACCGCGTCCCCCCAGTTTGCTACTCTGGGTCTATGGGTACAATGGGAAGACTCATGATATATTTCGTGTATACCTCCTACTCCCTAAGCTCCACCTGGGACGGCAGACCTAGTTTCCACCTCGAACTTTATAACACACTATGCTTCAACAGCTCAAAAATCATAGACGAGACCACTTTCAGCAAAACCTCTCATCCTTACGACTCGAAGTCCGAACTCTCCTCTAGCGAATTGCGAACTGACAGTTCATTGCTGTGACTCGAGGTTCCCACATTAAACTCTCCTCTTCGCGACTCGAGGACTGATCTCTCCTCGCATCGATTCGAGGTTGACCTCTCCTCTGCACAACTCAAGGCCCGAGTTCTCCTCTAGCAACTCGGAATCCGATCACTCCTCGTAATGACTCGAGGTAACCACTGATATCCCTCCTCTTGTTGATTAAAGGCCTTGCGACTCGAGATCCGACCTCTTATCGTAAAGACTCGTGGTTGACCACGCAAACCTATCCTTATGAAGCCTCGAGACCTGACCTCTCCTCTAAAGTTTCGAAGCCCGACCTCTTATCTCCACACTCAGAAAAATACTATTATGTATGCCATAAGATTCTCTTATGAAGTGGCGCCATAAGAAAAATTAAAGAAATTCATAAGATTGTCTTATGACGCGAATTAATTCTGAAGATGAACGCCTACTTCAATGAGAGGTTGTTGCTTTTCATAAGAGATTCTTATGGAAACAGTAAATCACTTTCTAATAAGAAAAATTCTCGATATTTCATGGTGCAAAAATTCACTTTATTGTTTGTCAAATTTGTTTAAAATTAAATCCTCCATGGTCACCATCAGCAGCGCATCAACAGACGGCTCCATCAAAGTTTTTTTTTGCCACATCTTAATCTTCGACCTTTCGTTTTTTTGCCGATCAGCTTGCTGAAAAGTAAACAAATAATGTATTTTAGTTTACTAATATATTCAACGTTCACATCAAAAACATCAAATCGAACTTACCATTCCGGAGATAACAATAACATTTAACATTGAAGGAAAACTATAATAACTATGAACTGGCGATTGCTTCGTACTGTTAGATGATGAAAAAAAACTGATGCTATGAATGAATGTGTTCATCATTTTTTCACAATGCCGTTTCTTCTATTTTTTCATAAGAACATCGTACGAAAATTGAAAGAATTTCATAAGACTCTTATGAAAAATTAGTTTGGACGCAAAAAAGTGGTTCATAAGATGTATCTTATGAAATTTATAATAAGATTTCCTCTGAGTGCAGGATTTGAGGTTTGACACTTTTATGCGCGTCGTGTGCCGATCGAGAACAGCTTATCATAGACTCGAATGGCTCACCCGGCATCGTGAGCCACGCTACCCGTGGGTATTCCTCGATCGTGGAATAACCCTTTCCCAACGATTTCCACTGCAAAGAAGGTCAAGTTTATCACGGCAGCTTCAGTCGTAGGGAACCGGCACTACTCGAATACTCCCCGAAGGTGGAGCATACGACGCACGGACGCGGCTTACCCACGGCATCCGCTACGCAGAAGATGTTGCCCCATCTGTGTAGCTTCAATCCGTGAGTCAGACGCACACTTCTCGACAATCCCCCGTCGATGGAGTCAGTCTACTCCGACCGTTTTGCGGTCTTCTTTTATCTCTTTGGCCCGCGACTTTTTCTGCCCGTCGTGTGCCAGATCGAGAAAAGCTTGTTCTAGACTCGCGCCTGTCACGGGACTTTAAACGCTACGACTCGGATGTTACCGGACAGTGATTACAGTGGTTTACCCTCTTCTTACGCGGTCCACTACAAGGAAGGTATTGTCTTATTCTCACAGTTTTCCCCGTAGGAAGCGGCACTATACGGATACTCCTCGGCAGTGTGGTATCCTACACACGTTCTCGGCGCACCCATGACCTTCACTATGCAGAAAATGATGCCTTATCTTTATAGCTTCGATCAAGGAACGGACGCACACTGCGCGGAGATGGAGTCACCCTACACCATTTGCGGACTGCCGTTGACTCCAGCTCCTCTGCAGGGCAGTCATGATTCGAGTGAGCATCGCTGACCGCATGCCGAGTGTTGGAGTCCGTACACATCATGTGCACCACGTTGTCTACTGTTGTGTCGGGCCCATATTTAAACGGCAAGTACGTTGGTACGTATCGCCCCAAACCTCGGACAGGCATTCACCCATGTTCGGGTGTTTCCTCTTCGTCGCCACAATCTGGGCAATATGTTCATGTAGTGGTGCATCCATGACCAGTCAGAAATGACGTCATATGGAAGTCCACTTCACCGTGTCTTTTCGATCCAGCTCCCGATGTGCGGAATCATTTGCAAGATCTCGTACGTTGGGCGCGTCTTTATTGTCGTAACAATAGACATCCTCCTCTAGCAAAACCGAGACAGGCATGACGTCCGCCACTCCGTAGGCAGTTTCGGACGAGGTGAACTGGTATCTACTGATAACTCGCAGGTTCATCAGCTGCTGAACGCTGCTAAGTCTCTGCAGGTTACACTGTCTTCCCAGGGCCAGCCTCCAGGCCGCCGCTCCGTAACGCAAGATTGACGTAGTCACGTTTGACAGTTTCCTCCTCTTGCTACTGCGGATTGCCGAGGAGTTCGACATCATCCGTGTGAGTGCGGCCATGGCCATTGCCATGACTTGTGAAGTTGAGTCTGTCGTCGATCATCACCTCTAGGTACTTATTGGCGCGTTTGGACACGATATCACGCGGTCCAACTGCAATGGTATCTGTTTGAGGTTAGATCAGGTTGGTGCTTGCTGGACCAAGTATATGTTTAAGTGTAGTCCCGGATATCACCCTATCCCCAACCATAGCTTAGAAAATAGGTGGCTTATGAAGTTCAAAAAATTTACCTAATACCATCTTCGCTGATACTAATACTGAAGTTGAAGTAACAACAGCCGATGACTACAAGGTCATTCACACGGAAATATGGAATTATGGTATCTATGTAAAAATGGTCTATGCGATTCGGACTTTCCAGAAGAGTGCGCCCGGTCCTACGAATTGAAATACAGAGGTGAGACTTATCCTTATCCTTGGTTTACATCACAACCTGGAGATTCACGAGCAGAAGTGTCAGCAAAAACGTATGTGATCTACCCTCAAGTAACATTTTATCTTATTATTTTAGTGGGATTAGACATCTCTTCATCACAGAACAAGGATTTGGAGCGGTGTCGTGGACAACGTACACTTACTTACTTACTTAATATTCCTGTGCCGTGGTAATAGACCTCCACTGTTGATGATCCGAAGCCAGCGTTTTCATTTGATCCCAGTCAAGATTTTCGTCGACAGATCGGATTTCGGCGCCATGAGCTTCTGGGCCTGCCTCTTCTCGATATCACATGTGCAGCGCATGAGGTGATCAACGTACAGGTTGTGTCAAAAGGGGCAAATCCTCCTAAAATTAAGGAATTCCGCTGGAACTGATCAATAATGAACACACTTAATCTCCAACAATTGGCATTATCGGGGGTTGCCATTTGTCCCGCAAAAGCGGAACATCTCCAACTTTTTCAGAAAATGTCCCGCCGTCTCGCATTTTTCTCAAAATGTCCCGCTTTTTTCTAAGAAAACTTTTGTAGTAGATTCAACCCCCTCCGATTCTACCACTTCAAAATAGTCTATCAATGCTGAAAGAAATCTTTTCTCGAATACTTTCAACTCCTGACATTTTTTTTTCTATTTTTTTTTAGCTTCTAGCTTAGTTTAACTTCAATTTAAATTCATTGGTTCGCTACAGAAAATCATTCAAATCTGGGCATTTTATTTCATTAATTTTAAACTATATAAACTATAAGTAACATACACATATGTATGCCAGTCAGGAATAGTCATAAAAATAAGCATTTTTAGAGTTTCTGAAACTTTTACTGGTGGATTTTTTTTTTTTTTTTAAATGCAGGTCAATCATATTACTCCTTTGAAATTTTTTTTGGCCACAATGAATTTAGGGCCCAGATTAAAAAATTTCAGAGTAGGATTTGCTTAAATTTCAATAAATTTAATTGCATCAGGCAATTCCTTCAAACCCAACCTCAAAAAAGCTCATTGCGGTGCCCCTTTAATCTCTTAATCGGATAAGGTCGTTGTAGGTAACCGATGTTCGGTGTGGTCCCATCAATCAGTCACTAAGTCAGTCAGTCAGCCAGCCAGCTTGCTAGTCAGTCAACAAGTGTCCGCCAATCAAAATGCAATTGAGCAGAGCAGCCACCCTCCCTGGGGGCAAAAAGATTCATCCTCTGACTGAGATAAAATGGAACGTCTACCTGGTGACCTTTGCCTTTAGTAGGTACAGTAGTAGGTATTTTCTGTTTTGGGACCCTGTTTGGGTTGGAACGTTCGATTCCTCCTTATCGCTCCAATTGGAGGTCGATCTGTCAACGGATCAGTTTTCCAAAGTTCATTACCGGTGTAGTGATCATGATTTCAGCTTTGAAAAAAAAAAAAATGTTTAATCAAAACGAGCTCCGATTTGTAAGAGGTTCTTACGAAAGCACCCATCACACATCCGATGCAATTCATTGAGAACATTGAGTTGCTTTTGGCGCATCCGATACTTGATTAAGATGCACCTTGATGTGTGTATTTCTGTTGGGATTATTACTTAGCTCTTTTTCAAGCGTCAATGATTTATCAAACGAACCGATGCAATCGGCGGGGAACTCGTAATTCTTGTTTATGTGATTGGCAATCTGTTTATTTTTTTTTTGCAACTTTGAGTGATAAATTTGTCTTCATTGCTTAGCCGTAGAGTACATGTTTATAATATCCAAATGCTTGATCACTCCTATATCATTCATTTAACAGTGTCAAGAACTGCCACTTTTAAATAATTGAACTGATAAGAGCAAAGGTTAGAAACAGAATAAAGCTGCTTATATAAAAAAAATCAAAAATGACAAAAATGACAAAAAAGATAAAAATGACAAAAATGACAAAAATGACAAAAATGACACAAATGACAAAAATGACAAAAATGACAAAAATGACAAAAATGACAAAAATGACAAAAATGACAAAAATGACAAAAATGACAAAAATGACAAAAATGACAAAAATGACAAAAATGACAAAAATGACAAAAATGATAAAAATGACAAAAAAGATAAAAATGACAAAAATGACAAAAATGACAAAAATGACAAAAATGACAAAAATGACAAAAATGACAAAAATGACAAAAATGACAAAAATGACAAAAATGACAAAAATGACAAAAATGACAAAAATGACAAAAATGACAAAAATGACAAAAATGACAAAAATGACAAAAATGACAAAAATGACAAAAATGACAAAAATGACAAAAATGACAAAAATGACAAAAGTGACAAAAATGACAAAAGTGACAAAAGTGACAAAAATGACAAAAATGACAAAAATGACAAAAATGACAAAAATGACAAAAATGACAAAAATGACAAAAATGACAAAAATGACAAAAATGACAAAAATGACAAAAATGACAAAAATGACAAAAATGACAAAAATGACAAAAATGACAAAAATGACAAAAATGACAAAAATGACAAAAATGACAAAAATGACAAAAATGACAAAAATGACAAAAATGACAAAAATGACAAAAATGACAAAAATGACAAAAATGACAAAAATGACAAAAATGACAAAAATGACAAAAATGACAAAAATGACAAAAATGACAAAAATGACAAAAATGACAAAAATGACAAAAATGACAAAAACGACAAAAATGACAAAAATGACAAAAATGACAAAAATGACAAAAATGACAAAAATGACAAAAATGACAAAAATGACAAAAATGACAAAAATGACAAAAATGACAAAAACGACAAAAATGACAAAAATGACAAAAATGACAAAAATGACAAAAATGACAAAAATGACCAAAATGACAAAAATGACAAAAATGACAAAAATGACAAAAATGACAAAAATGACAAAAATGACAAAAATGACAAAAATGACAAAAATGACAAAAATGACAAAAATGACAAAAATGACAAAAATGACAAAAATGATAAAAATGACAAAAAAGATAAAAATGACAAAAATGACAAAAATGACAAAAATGACAAAAATGACAAAAATGACAAAAATGACAAAAATGACAAAAATGACAAAAATGACAAAAATGACAAAAATGACAAAAATGACAAAAATGACAAAAATGACAAAAATGACAAAAATGACAAAAATGACAAAAATGACAAAAATGACAAAAATGACAAAAATGACAAAAATGACAAAAATGACAAAAATGACAAAAATGACAAAAATGACAAAAATGACAAAAATGACAAAAATGACAAAAATGACAAAAGTGACAAAAGTGACAAAAATGACAAAAATGACAAAAATGACAAAAATGACAAAAATGACAAAAATGACAAAAATGACAAAAATGACAAAAATGACAAAAATGACAAAAATGACAAAAATGACAAAAATGACAAAAATGACAAAAATGACAAAAATGACAAAAATGACAAAAATGACAAAAATGACAAAAATGACAAAAATGACAAAAATGACAAAAATGACAAAAATGACAAAAATGACAAAAATGACAAAAATGACAAAAATGACAAAAATGACAAAAATGACAAAAATGACAAAAATGACAAAAATGACAAAAATGACAAAAATGACAAAAATGACAAAAATGACAAAAATGACAAAAATGACAAAAATGACAAAAATGACAAAAATGACAAAAATGACAAAAATGACAAAAATGACAAAAATGACAAAAATGACAAAAATGACAAAAATGACAAAAATGACAAAAATGACAAAAATGACAAAAATGACAAAAATCAAAAATGACAAAAATGACAAAAATGACAAAAATGACAAAAATGACAAAAATGACAAAAATGACAAAAATGACAAAAATGACAAAAATGACAAAAACGACAAAAACGACAAAAATGACAAAAATGACAAAAATGACAAAAATGACAAAAATGACAAAAATGACAAAAATGACAAAATTGACAAAATTGACAAAAATGACAAAAATGACAAAAATGACAAAAATGACAAAAATGACAAAAATGACAAAAATGACAAAAATGACAAGAATGACAAGAATGACAAAAATGACAAAAATGACAAAAATGACAAAAATGACAAAAATGACAAAAATGACAAAAATGACAAAAATGACAAAAATGACAAAAATGACAAAAATGACAAAAATGACAAAAATGACAAAAATGACAAAAATGACAAAAATGACAAAAATGACAAAAATGACAAAAATGACAAAAATGACAAAAATGACAAAAATGACAAAAATGACAAAAATGACAAAAATGACAAAAATGACAAAAATGACAAAAATGACAAAAATGACAAAAATGACAAAAATGACAAAAATGACAAAAATGACAAAAATGACAAAAATGACAAAAATGACAAAAATGACAAAAATGACAAAAATGACAAAAATGACAAAAATGACAAAAATGACAAAAATGACAAAAATGACAAAAATGACAAAAATGACAAAAATGACAAAAATGACAAAAATGACAAAAATGACAAAAATGACAAAAATGACAAAAATGACAAAAATGACAAAAATGACAAAAATGACAAAAATGACAAAAATGACAAAAATGACAAAAATGACAAAAATGACAAAAATGACAAAAATGACAAAAATGACAAAAATGACAAAAATGACAAAAATGACAAAAATGACAAAAATGACAAAAATGACAAAAATGACAAAAATGACAAAAATGACAAAAATGACAAAAATGACAAAAATGACAAAAATGACAAAAATGACAAAAATGACAAAAATGACAAAAATGACAAAAATGACAAAAATGACAAAAATGACAAAAATGACAAAAATGACAAAAATGACAAAAATGACAAAAATGACAAAAATGACAAAAATGACAAAAATGACAAAAATGACAAAAATGACAAAAATGACAAAAATGACAAAAATGACAAAAATGACAAAAATGACAAAAATGACAAAAATGACAAAAATGACAAAAATGACAAAAATGACAAAAATGACAAAAATGACAAAAATGACAAAAATGACAAAAATGACAAAAATGACAAAAATGACAAAAATGATAAAAATGGCAAAAATGACAAAATGACATAAAAACAATCATTTTACTTTAACTCTTTTGATTTCCAGGCTGAATTTCAAAAGACACTTATTAGAATACACGATTTGAATTTCTGAACAATTCCCAATTTTCATCAGCTCGTTATTGATGATCTTCTCCCAAACTGATCCTCAAGAACATCTTTTTTTTTGCATGCAATTGTCATTTTTCACACTTTCAAGCCGAATGCATCATTCGTGTGTGTGTGTGTGTGTGTTTTTTTTATGTATTTTTCTCCAAATTTTAAGATCTCCAAAAGTCACCAGTTGTTCGATTAATTTGCGCACTTTATCACTTTCGGCACCACTAATTGTGTTATTCAAATTTCCAGCTTCTTGGGTGTGACTCTTCTGGAGATTTTTTTCTTTCAAGGGGTAAACAAGCCTTATGCAAATCACCCAGAAGGTGTTGTCTTCCCTCCACAAAGACGTAAATTTATCACCAGGATTTTCGGGCTCTGAATGAAAATCGATTTATTTCTGCTGGGGGGAAACGTCTCTGGGGGATACTTTGTTTTTATTGTTGTGGGTGAAGAAACTCTCGGTTTTTATGTCCACATGATGACGTAGGACTTTGATCTGTTTTGCGAAAGATGCAATGATCGGGTCTTTTCCATGAAAGCTGACGTCGGTTAGTAGCTAATCCTAGTTAAAGTGTTATTTTTACTAGGATTTATATTGCGGTGTGTGCCTGTTGAATTTTGAGATGCCTATTTCCATAATCGATTTACACAATCAACGGAACTCATAGAATTAAAAACATATTTTGGGATTTGCAAATCGTCGTAATAGTTCAGATGTCGACTAAGTTCTACAACAGCAAAACATAGTGAGTCATTTTTTGGAGTTGATAGTCTTGAGACTTGAAATGTTCAATAAAAGCAAGAATTATCCAGACTTTGGTGGTTCCTATAATCAAAACGAAAACATAGGTTATCGAAGCATGAAAACTGTGTATCTGAAACTCTTGCGAAATTGTGACTTATGATAATACGATATCAAAACCATTAAAGAACAATTGAAACTCTCGATTTTTTCGACAGAGTTTATCTTCAAATTAACAAAGTTTTTTTTCTAAATTGAGCCAAAAAACTTAAACAAGATAACAGCAACCGAGATATGCTAATGTGACAGACCAAACGAAAGTGACCGACCGGGACAGAAAAATGCTTTCATGTGGGGCTCATCGTCCATTCAAATCCCGAATAAATCTTTCTCGGCACTCGTCTTGTCCTGTGTGAATTTTGAATCGCAAGTTCAATAACCTGCCGAATTGTGGCGGTTGCAGTTTCTCTGCGAAAATTGTTTATCATTTTTGCCAGGATTTAAGGCTCGTTCTATTCGCCATGCAAATCCGTACAGTGGATTAATAGGTCGTGTCGACACGACTCAGATCATGCAATGCCTAGCTAGGTACCAGCAATGAGATTCCAACTTTTCTGCTTAGCATTATTTGAATGAAGACCTTGCCAGTATCCCGGAAAATAGTAAAAATACACTTACTATTCATCATATCTAGGCCGGGCCCACTTTCTAGTGTGTAGTGAATAAAGGTAGTAAAGGGTGATACGGTCAAAATTTGGTCAATATCAACTTGACGTATTTCTTCCAATTTTGCATTTAAAAAACCTGAACACCCCTCATTTTGAAGGTGTGTGTGTGTGTGTGTGTGTGTAGAATGTTGCTCCTATTTTGATTTTGAAATTCACTCTTCAGTTGTCAAAATGCCGTCCAAGAAAGAAGAGCAGCGTATCAAAATTTTGCTCGCGCATCGCGAAAATCCGAGCTTCTCGCACGCAAAGCTGGCAAAATCGCCAAAAGTTGCCAAATCAACCGTTACAAATGTAATTAAAGTGTTTAGGGAACGTTTGTCGAAAGCCAGGCAGTCTGGATCGGGGGGAAATCGAAAACCGGAAGCCGCTGAGACGACAAAGAGAGTTGCCGGTAGTTTCAAGCGAAACCCTAACCTCTCTCTCCGAGATGCCGCAAATAAGCTGGGTTTATCGTCTACAACCGTGCATCGAGCCAAAAAACGAGCCGGACTATCGACTTACAAGAAGGCAGCTGTGCAGATCCGCTTTATACACTATCGGCCGAACGGGAGACACACGTCTTTACTCACTGAATATTGACCGTTGACTGACTGCCGCTCAGGACACAACAGCTCAGTCGTCGTGTGTGTGCGTGTAAGGACGATGGAGGGAAGGCCTATCAGCCGAGAGAGTGTCGTGCTCGCAATCATTGGCTACACATCTCCCCTCTACACAAAAATCGAAAAACCAGAAACAAAAATGTTTTGGTTGCAAAATTTCCTACTAAGAATATGCAAAAACACGGATACTTGATGTCCTTCCTTCGACCACCGATTTTTGTAAATTTTGTGAACATCTCATTTTATTCTTATTCACGCCATTTGAATCATTTCTGATCTGTGTGGTTTTCGGATGAGGGTGATGACTCGCTGGACCCCGTTCTTTTGTCTATATGTTCACTCTTAATCAGTTTATTTACACTGCAGTTTAAGTAAAATGTCGAATAATTTTTTATAGAGAATCTTGCTTGAAGCACTGAAATATATTGATGCGGTTATTTCTTTTGCCATTCTCAAAACCTTCTTCAAATCTTGGTTCAGGCATATTCTTATAACTTCTTTATACAGGTAACTTATTCAAACCAAATCGCTATTAGTATCAGACCTCCTTAACCTTCAGAACACTCTTCTTGTTGGTCCTCCCGATCCAACGAAAATTCATAAAGTGACCCTTCAGAACACTCTTCTTGTTGGTCCTCCCGATCCAACGTAAATTCATAAAGTGAACCTTCAGAACACTCTCCTTGTTGGTCCTCCCGATCCAACGAAAATACATGAAGTGAACCTTCAGAACACTCTTCTTATTGGTCCTTCCGATCCAACGTAAATTCATAAAGTGAACCTTCAGAACACTCTTCTTGTTGGTCCTCCCGATCCAACGTAAATTCATAAAGTGAACCTTCAGAACACTCTTCATGTTGGTCATCCCGATCCAACGTAAATTCATAAAGTGACCCTTCAGAACACTCTTCATGTTGGTCCTCCCGATCCAACGTAAAATCATAAAGTGAACCTTCAGAACACTCTTCTTGTTGGTCATCCCGATCCAACGTAAATTCATAAAGTGAACCTTCAGAACACTCTTCTTGTTGGTCCTCCCGATCCAACGAATATTTATATAGTGAACCTTTTCTCATTCAAGTCAATATGGAAATTAACCTTATGAAATAATGTGATGATAACTCATTATATATTATTTTTATTTAAAAAAATGTTTTTTTTTTATTTCGTGAGTTATGACTTGCTTTGCGAAAACCTGGATTTTATCATTAATCCTAATTGACATTCAAACCTTCCTCCATTTTTTTCCACTCATTATTTTGTCTGTCTTTTTTTAAATGAAAAGCAAAACTCTGGAAAACAAATATAAACTATTACGCAAACTCATTCTTTTCCCTTACTGGCTTTGTGGCGCGTACCACTAGAACAACAAAACAATTTTAAGATTGATGAAAAAAATTAGCTTTCTCACTCACAATCATTCGCAACACTGATAAAATTGATGGTTTGTCCACTCCTGAGTTTTATCGAGCAGCACTGGCTTAAACCCAAGCGAATAGAAAACGTCCAGACATGGGCAACCGCTTGTGTGGGAGAAAAAAATCGCATTAATTCCAATCGCTATTTCTTACTCATTGCAAACATTTGAAAAAAAAATGGCGGCTTGTAAAAGGAGCCGCTGACAAGCATGCATTCTGGTGATTCACCACATTCAAAACATTCTTAAGGCAATGGTTGGACGGACAATGAATAACACTCCGGACAATAAACTTCTTAAAACAAACTAATGCTCTCCATTTAATCGAGAAAAAAACAAAATCTGACCACCAATTCAAAAATTATCAACAAACTATTCTCAATTTCTTCTTCCACATATTTTTCAAAACAAATAAACTTACCGATAAATTGCACTTCCTGCGTACACTTCTAGCCACCACACTCAAAGCCACTTAACAAACTCGCGAAAACCAAACGTGAGCCTCCCGTTCAGCCCAAAAAAATCTCCTGGCAGGATACGCCATTGTGCAGATCCGCTTTATACACTATCGACCGAACGGGAGACACACGTCTTTACTCACTGAATATTGACCGTTGACTGACTGCCGCTCAGGACACAACAGCTCAGTCGTCGTGTGTGTGCGTGTAAGGACGATGGAGGGAAGGCCTATCAGCCGAGAGAGTGTCGTGCTCGCAATCATTGGCTACACAGCAGCGACTCCAAATCGCGATGATAAACAAAATACGACGGCCAAAGCGCGATCCCGGAGGCTGTACACGACGATGTTGACGAAGTTTGACTGCGTGTTAATGGACGACGAAAACTACGTCAAAGCCGACTACAAGCAGCTTCCAAGACAGGAGTTTTATACGGCAAAAGGAAGGGGAAAGGTAGCAGATATTTTCAAGCACATGAAACTGTCAAAGTTCGCGAAGAAATATCTGGTTTGGCAAGCAATCTGTACCTGTGGCTTGAAAAGCAGCATTTTCATAGCTTCCGGGACTGTCAACCAAGAAATTTACGTGAAAGAGTGTTTGGATAAACGTCTGCTGCCTCTCTGAAGAAACACGGTTGTTCCTTACTGTTTTGGACGGATTTGGCATCTTGCCATTACGGTAAAAAGGCCATGGAGTGGTACGCCACCAACAACGTGCAGGTGGTTCCCAAGGACAAGAACCCTCCCAACACGCCAGAGCTCCGCCCAATTGAGAAATACTGGGCTATTATCAATCGGAACCTAAAGAACACCAAAAAACTGCTAAGGACGAGCAGCAGTTGAAGGCAAACTGGCTTTCTGCGGCGAAGAAGGTGGACAAGGTGGCTGTACAAAATCTGATGGCAGGGGTTAAGCGTAAGGCCCGGCAATTCGGATTTGGAAAAGCGGAAGCCTTACTGAATATTTTTCCTGAATTTTTTACTAATTAAACTTGAAAAAGAAATTTAGTTTGATTTTTTTAAATAAACGATTTCACCGATTTAGACGCGTTTTCCCTTGACCAAATTTCGACCGTATCACCCTTCAGTGCTTTTATGCTTGACATACTTAAATGACTATCTGTGAAACAACGAATTGATAGACTGTTGCTTGTTCAAATTGGAATTTTACCTTCATACTTGGCTCGAGATCTACAATTTGGAAACGATATTCACAGATACAATACGAGAAGGGCATGTGCTTTCAGACTTCCGATTGCTAAGAAAAAAAATGACAAAACGATCTATAATCTACAACGGCTTGAAGATGTATAACACCCTGCCGCAAGACATCAAAGATAACTTGAATATAAAATGCTTTAAAAGAATGGTAATGCTATACGTGAAGACAACCTTTCTATACATGCAAAAATCTCAAATGGGATCTTCATAATGTGATGGATTGTGATATAAGACAAAGGGGAACGGACTTATTTTGGACCATCTTGTCTAGTTCTCTTAAAAAGCAACTAATAATGAAAAAAAAAAATGGTGTATTTCATTAAGTCCCGGGCTTCATCTATGTTTGTTGAAAAATTTCATGATCAATTGCTTTATAAGAGAGCTAGACAAGGTGGTCCAAAATAGGTCCCCTGGTCCAAAATAAGTCCGTTTCCCTATAAGGAGTGTACTCGAAAAAAAAATGCAACACTATGTTTTGTGAATAACTTTTGAATGCATGTTTGTAAATTGATGAATTATTCAGCGAAGTTACCTGGTAATGTAATGTTTACCTTTGTAAATTTTTGTGATGTTATGTAGGTGGTTTTTTAGATAGATTCGAATGAAAAAAAATTTCGACTTAAATTTTTGGGCAACACGTGCGCCATCTATAATGCATGCTATGAACCACCTGTTTTCAAATCAAGGCTATTTTTGATAACGTTCGCTGTTTCCTGAAGCTGAACCATCAAAATTACTCTTAATTTGGAATTTGGTCGAAGCTATAACAAATTTAGCCGATTGTCCTCGTTCGGCACAAAAACAACATATTTGACTTTTTATCACTCCACCACCGTTTTTGTGCAATGGCACGATTCCAGATCTAATTTAAATAGAGTATAAACTATGTGGGACCTATCGAAGTGCTTTGCAGAGAAAACGGATGCATTTGGAGGCAGTTTTCTTTGTATTTTTAGCCATCCGTCGTGTCAATCGTTATGAATGACTGAGTAATTCGCAGTTTACACAGATCGTTAGCCGCCTCAAGTACTAGCCATAACTTTTTTTTGTCATTTTTATTTCTTGTTTAGCTCCGGGAAATTCAGATGAGACATGTTATGTATAAAATTCTGCTTGATAAAAGGCCAAGTAACCGCTAATACCGCTAATTCCTTTCTGCTGTCCAATACGGAATGTTTCAAAATATCTCTCTACAAGCGGTCCAAATATTTTGCGCACGATTTGACCACCGTTTTTCGTTTATTTTACCGGTGGATAGCTGTAGAAATGAAGTCAGGCCTATTAAGTCAGTTAGACGAATCAGTCAGAAAAATTTGCCTTTTATTTACTTTCTCTATTTATATTTTAAAGCTTGAAAAAATACCTCTCACATTCCGCTCACTTCATGGAATAAATAATCTCTCCTTTTTTTCAAATTTTAGCTCGCTATTGGATTCTCTAGCACTTATTTAACGATTCATCATGAGAACTTTGGTTGAATAGTTGATTTCCAGCTGTTTTTGGGTCTTCCACTGGGACTTTTCTGGATTTTCTCAATCCTGCTTAAAAAATTTTGTCAATGAACTTCAGTACTGGACGCTATCTCAAAATCCACTTAACAGATGATGGTCACCAAATTTTGTAGACCTACACATTCTATTACTAGGAAGCTTCATTGAAAATTTCATCAATTTCCATCCATGAGCTCAAAAGTTATTCACAAAACATAGTGTTGCATTTTTTTTCGAACACATTCCTTAATCTGTACAGTGATGGACGTACACGGGAGTTGATAAGGTGATCAAGTAGTACAGAAAATGACAAAGAAATGTATAAACACAAATCCAAATGATAAATTGACCCTCCCATTTCAAGAGATGCGTATGGCGTGGAGGGAGGATCCTTATGGGCCTCATGAGTCCATCACAAAAAAAACATTAATAAAAATGTTCAATGAAGGCACCGTACCTCAATGAGATTGTGGCAACAAATCAAACTTAAATCAAACGATATGTGCCAAAATAATGATTAAAAAAAATGTGAATATTTCTAGATTCATCGTGTTTGAAACAGATGAAAAATAATAAATTTCTTCAAGATTTCCTGACAGTTTCCTGGGACTGATGCTGGTCCGCTTTGTTTATGTTTTTTGTTTTGGAAACTCATAATATCCCAGTTGATTTATTTTGAATGTTGGAGGTTAGAACTGTTTAATGATTTTTTGAAAGAGGAATCTTTTATTTTTT
>NC_073691.1:167560474-167590581 GCF_029784155.1 Uranotaenia lowii | reverse complement strand
CAACTGTTAAATCTTGTTAGCCACAGCAAAAAACGTTTTAAGTATTCGATAAAATATAAAAAAAAAGAATCTACTTAGCAATCTATATTTTTGTCTAGATACTTCCTTATTTGTGTTTTAAGTGTTTATTGGTTTTTGATTGTTTTTTGATTCACGTCTTTAAATTGATATTTTAATGGACTTTTAAGAGAAAAAATATGTAAAATTATTGAATAAATACATTGACGGGTTTTGATAGGTAATGAAGCAGCATACGGATTGAAATTGGAACTCAAAAGAGAAAATATTTCGATTGAATATAATTGTAACTTGTGAAAATGGATTTTTTACCCAAATATTATTATAGTTTCAAAATTAATAAGACGTAGTTATAACTATAAATCTAGAGATGCTTATTTGAGTAAGTTGATATCATACCAACAGATTTATTTTTGACTGAAAATAAATGAAGTACGATTTTCAAAATTAAATTGCTGATGGATTTCTAATCTGATAAGAAAAACCAATGATCATTCCATATCCCCAACTAGATTCGTAAAGAACGTAAATTGAACATCATACCAGTGAAAAAATCATTTATCTGCGTTTTGCCTAAGACTAAACCAGCCACAAACAGATGTACAGAATTCTTTGAACAATTTCTTTTTAATTGTCTTTTTGAAAATCACCCCCCCTAAGAGCAATCTCTAGATCCGCGCCTGGTGTGAATGTAGCAAAAGCAAAAACAAAAATATCCTTCTAATTCAATCCACCAGCACCGGCAAACCACGGTCAAGCTGTGCGTGTGTATGCAGTAAAAGCAACAAAAAAAAAACATTGCTTCAATGGGGTGAGTTTTTTTGATCACTAGTTAGATTTCCTATCAAGAGATGGCACTTATCAAAATGGTTCCTTTGGACAAAAATGTGTATGGAAAAATTGAGAGTTACCTTTTTTAAATTTTTTTGGCGTAACTGGCACACTTTTTTGAAACTTCCAAAGGTTCCCACACAATTTTCGGATCGTTTGCACCCGGTGCTGGTATCGAACGAGGTGGTGAAAGTTGTTAAAATCGCGAAAATCTGTCGGTGAGAGAGTTTTTTTTTGTTTTGGTTTTCTATTCTAGGGCCAGCAGGGCTGCCAATTGGAATATTATTTTTTACAAATTGTTTTTAAGGCATTTAATTTATAAAGTTTTATGTGCCGGTGGTATTTTTCCTAACTTTGGGTAAGTATGAGGGGATGAAGTTGGAATATATGTTTCGATTTTGTAAAATTTTCTCAATTTGACACATTTACATGCAAATGTAGGATTTGCCTTTTGTGGTGAATTCCTACTGTTTTCAGCAAATCGCCATGGCAGATATCAAGATATATTTTGTGAATCCGTGGTTATTCTGTACTAGGGCGTTTGTAAATAGAGTATTCTCTATTGAAGGAATTTGATGGTGATTAAGCTTGAGTCAGTTATAAACAGTTTTATTTGCCTCAGTTTTGTACACAAAATATTTAAAAAGGAACCCTTTGACAGTTTGACGTTTACGATGCATAAAAAATATTTTCTCTTCAGGCTAGCTTAGAATTCAATTAAAGAACAGACAAAAAATTCAAATATATTTTGTAATTGTTATATATGTGTATGTTCGAATAAACCTAGTTTTCTGGACAATAATTTTGGAAATCAAAACATACGTACTATATTTTTCTTATTAAATCAAATATTTAGAAACGTCGCTTAGTAACTGGCAGGAAAACGGAAATTCCGATAATCCATACACTTTTATTTGTCGGAAGAAAGTTCGGAAGTCTGACTTTCGGAGTAAAATTGTGTGCTGGCGTGATGATGTTTTTTGTATAGAGTTATACACTAGGAAACGGCGTTCTATATGGGTCACAGAAACTAGTTGCAGGTACCATTTTGTTTGGATATACTTAAGACATTTCAATGGCCTACGAACAAAATGAGAGAGTTGGAATTAGAGCAAACAATATTGGTTAACTGGCAGGTTTACATAACTAATTCTTAACCTAAATAGTTCGTTGTAACTGACAGGCTACTTTAAACTTAATAAATTTAAAAAAAAAATAAATTTGCAAAATAATATTTTAAAAATTACAAAAGAATTTTAAAAAGTTTGCTTTGGCATCCATGCTTCCAACACGTTTTTCGTTTTGCTTTACTCCTAATTTTATTCACGCTTTGAAATTTTTGCGTTATAAATAAACATTATAACCCCCACACAAGAATATCACTATACACGCTCCCGATCCTGACTTTGGTGTCCAGTAATTTTTTTTTTTGTTTCGATTATAGTCGTTTTACCATCTTTATGGCATTCGCGACTTGTAGTAATTATTGATCATATTATTTTGTTTGGCACATCAGCTAACAATAATATCAATGATTTAATTATGTCAGAACCGGAGGCACAATGCTGTATAAATAAAACTATTAAACTATTCGACGTGATTTTATCATCACAAAAATTTTATATCGTGAAAATGGACAATTGTTCAGTCCTTGTTCAGTAAGAAAGAGTCGATTTCCTTGAATTGGATACTGCTGTCCGTGAATAGTACCGTAGACGCGTAAGTGCATAAGTTTGCAGCTTCCAGTCCAACATACACGAGAAGCTGCTAGACATTCGATTCCGCACATTCGAACACTATAGCTTCTATATTTCTACATTTTAAATGATTTTTTTTTTCAAGCAGAAGTGCTTCAACAGTATATTCAACACAGCAAAATAACTGCAGAATCCTCAACAGCACTTAAAATAGAAGACAACAATATTACCCGAAACAGAATGCGTTTTTTATGTAAATTTACACATTTACAGGAATAAAAACTCTAAACATTACTGGAATTGAAATTTTATGAATATTACATGACACGGACCCCTTTTGTGTGATAAAAATATAAAATGGAATCCAAATAAAATTGCCATGTAAATATTAGGTTATAAGAATCGATTTCAGACCAAACAACTGATATTTCCTTTAAAAAGTTTTTAAACAATACAAAACTGTTTACTATTTATGCAGCGATATAAACATAACTTAACTGTTGAGTTAAATTTTGTTTCGTGTAATAATCGGGTTTTAAGATTTTGTTTTAATTGTTCATCTTCGATTTATCCAAGCAATCCAAAATTGCGAATTGTATCGAAAAGATTGTGGCAAACTTCATAAACAAACAAAATCGTCGCCCGGGACGATGCATATTAGACCCGTGCTGGATGAGGAAAAAACTTTCACCCTTGTTTACGTACCTACTGGCTTTTCATCGAACACGATCCTCACGGCAGCCTCGGAAGTCGGATAACTGTGCCATGTGGAAATTATTGTTCAAAGGAAAAGTACCAAACGTAAGTGTAATATCTATGCCTTTTTCAGTGGCTTTGTATGTTTCTCTCCATTGTACCTTTGATTTTCGCAGGAGTTTGAATTATATGCTAGTACTACGAGATAGACGCTAAGGGTCGTAAAAAAACAATCGGTCTAATTATGAAAAAAAAAACCCAGCGAATCCCTGAGTGGCTCCAGTTACTGTATAAAAGGGAAGCCGAAGTATCCCGTTTCTGGCAAGGTAAGTTTACTATATGGTAGGCACCTGAACATAGTGATGAAACTGATATGATTTCTATAAAAATTTCCCATATTTTTGCCATAATAATATAAATGATTGTAAATGCTTATTAGTAAAACTTATTTCATTGCATTTAAATAAAAATCACAATTTTGTATCAGAATTACGTCTACAGCTCAGAATAAACTTTAAAATCAAAACATTTAGCAAATTTTAGATCGATTATTTAGAATTCGAATAACGATAGCTTTAATTAAATAAGTGTTATATTTTTATTTAAAAAAGGCAGGATTTTGTTCATGAAATAAGAAATGTGAATGTTGTAATAATTGATAATTGAATAATAAAATTAAAACAATTTAATACATACCAAGTTAAAAATGAACCCAATCAAAGAAGGTTGTAATAACTATTATAAACGAGAACTTTTAAATGAATGCTTTATTAACCTCACTTAAATAGTCATCAACTTTCATTACCTTGTTCTTATCATAACTCATCTTGTTCATTCCAGAATCACACGGAAAAAATTTAACGGAACTCATACGATCTGGTTGTAAATGATAATACTTGGTAAAATAACCAGGTCCTTTACTAATCAATCAGGGTTAGAAAATATACCTTTTTTCTTAATTTTCTTTTGCAGGAATTCACCCTGAAGATTGATTAATAATAATAACAAGCCGAGTCTAATAAGCGAGCCATAAGGGTTAGTGAAACATGAACTGGAAAAGAAGAAAAAAAAAATGATATAACTTATACCGTATTCGTTTTCACCACCCGAAAGTTTTGCACCATCCACGCTGAAAACGAGCATGAATCGAGTTTTGCACTCTCCTTTGTAGGTGTGCGTGAAATCGGCAGTGTCAACAAAAAACATCAAGCTGTCAAAAATCCATTACAGCTGGTATTTTGTTTTCGTTTTACTTCGAAAATTGAAATGAAATTTACTTTAGTTGATCATTGTCTTTTAAACAATATGAAAATTTTAGCATGAATTTATGTATTATGTTGAATTGTTAAGATTTCAGATTTATTTTGCTTAGTAGATTCGCCTCTGGCTCTGATGAACTGCAATACCGGCTGATTCTGGGCGGTCTATGTTTGCTGCTGCTAGACTGCAGTTACCCCAGCTTGAAGGTTCCGGTATTTTGAACGTTTATTTCTCGCAAATCCTTCGTTCGAGTACCTATTTCCATTTAAGATTACAAAAAAAAAAATCTTGGGTGCGGGTGTAGTATCGAACTACCGTTTTTGGAGGGCAACGGGTGGGAATCCGGGAATTGGCGCAACCGAGCATCGTCACTCTAAGGCACAGCTCGAAGCTTGCTGCTAGTAGAGTAGCTTCGATGCAGCTGAACGCTTCTTGCTGTGAAGACCAACTTATAGAACCCTCCCGAACAAAAATACTTTTCGGTTTGGGCGATTCCACCAGATCTTTGGGTTGGCCTTTTTGCACTCTGATTTGCTGCTCTTTTTCGGCATCGCCTGGAACCGATTGCAGCAAGCCTTCTGGACACATTTCTTCTTGGGAGCGTTGTTTGCTTTGGAACGTGCCATCCAGGTGAAATTCTCTGCCTCTGTTGGAAACGACACTGGTATTGAATCCGGAACAAGTTTCCGTTCTTCGGGATAAAAAGAGAAAAAAACATCTCGAACGCAATTTTTGCGGTATAGAAATAAACCAACCAGCTGATATTTGTTTACATCGGGAAGCACGTGTTTTCAAAATTCATGATAGTATTGGTGAGAGCGCAAGCAACACCAAATATTTTCAGAGTGTTCCACCGTCCACTTTATGGTGCACTACCAGTGCACTACTTATCGTGAAAACGAGCATGAAAACGATAAAAAGTGCACTACCGGTAGTGCACCGGTGCACCACCACTTGAAAACGAATTCTCTATTAGGCATGTTCGGGAAAAGGAAGAAGTCTTGGAGCTTGGAAATGCATTTTTCCAAAGTGGAAACCAGCGTTCTCATTCTGGATCTAGATCCCTATTCTAATCACGCTCTGGTTACAGATTAATTCATTGTGCTTCGCGTTCGATATAGAACTTGAATAATTGAAAACACTTTATTTTAATATTACATTCGTTTAAATAAATGCATGTCGAATACTGGCTTAATTTTTTTTTCTGAAATTTAAAAAAAAATAATAATAATCACGAAGAGGTCTCAATTTTTGTTTTGAATCTTAACAATTCATTTGAAAGCAGCCTGGAAAAATGAAAATGACAGGAAGCATCATAAATGACGGAATTTTACATAAGAAAATCGTGTTCTATGTCATGTAATATTAGGGGTTTTCATTTTCAGTGCTTTTAAGGATTCAGATTTTTTTATGTACTCAAACCGTTTGCGCGATCATCCAAACAGTGCCATACACGATGTAAATCGTATTAACAGCGGCAGAATTTATTCGAATTTTACCACATTTGAAAAAACGAATGTTGAAAAGTTGTTTTTTTGAATTCCCTAAAAAAATTAAACTTTCTTTTTAATACAGATAAGAAAATGCGTGAAAATTTATATTTCGTAATTAGATTTTAATGTTTTACCTTCCTCAAACTGAATTTTGAGTTTCATTTCTTGACCTGGCAACAAAAAAAAATCAATTTATAAAGTGTTCTAAGTTTAGCGTGTAAAATCAAATTGGAAAATCAAGATCATAACAAAACGTATAAAATTTTCTCTCTTTCAACTGATTCCCTCTCTCCACTGAGAGGGAACTAGTGGCGGCTCCAAGCGGTCGTTATGTGCGGGCGCATGCCGACACAGGCCATTACTCGGGTGTGATGAATCAAGACAGTTGATGTCGTCCAAAGCAAATGTCTTTTTCCAAAGTTCGACAGTAGAGTAGGCATAGCTGGTACCTTCATTGGGTTGAAAGAAAGACGGTTTCGTCAGTTTTCATCATTATTCAAGCAAACTGATAATACTTTATTAAAGAGTTTATTTTTTTAAATAGCCCTAATATCAAAGAAAACATGATGAAACCATAACATCAGATTTTTGGGGCTGCAAAAACGGTAGAAATTCTTCGGTTAGTCATAAATGAAGAAAAATGAGCAAGAGAAATATTCAAGCCTAAATTGCTTTATCGCGTTAAGGACGTCTGATACAAATAGCGATATGGTTTGAATAAGATACCTGGATATAGAAGTTATAATAATATGCCTGAACCAAGATTTAAAGAAGGTTTTGAGAATGGCAAAAGAAATAATCGCATCAATATATTTAAGTGCTTCGAGCAAGATTCTTTATAAAATATTATTCGACATTTCACTAAAACTGCTTTGTAAATAAACTGATTAAGAGTGAGCATAGAGAAAAGAACGTAGTCCAGCGAGTCATCACCCTCATCCGAATCCCACACAGTCACAGATAACAAATTTTTTTTGGTTTGATTATAGTCGTTTTACCATCTTTATGGCATTCGCGACTTTATCAACGTTACAGTTGGCGGATCGTTATTGAAAAACTTATCCGGTACAACTGTGTTCGATGTTTACTCTTGGGCTCGAACTCGCGGACATCGGCTCAGGAGACAACAGACTTGCCAACTGAGCTATATCACAAGCCCACATAGATAACAAATGATTCAAATGGGTTGAATAAGAATAAAATGAGATGTTCACAAAATTTCCAAAAATCGTTGGTCGAAGGAAGGGCATCAAGTATCCGTGTTTTTGCATATTCTTAGTAGGAAATTTTGCAACCAAAACATTTTTGTTCCTGGTTTTTCGATTTTTGTGTAGGGGGAGATGTGTAGCAGATGATTGCATGCACGACACTCTCTCGGCTGATAGGCCTTCCCGCTATCGTCCTTATTATACACACGTACACACACGTACACACACGACGACTGAGCTGTTGTGTCCTGAGCATCGTCTTATGCCAAAATTCCATAAATTCAAGAACACTAATTTTGAAATAGAACCTCATCTATCAGTGTAATAAATTCCATTACAATGGAAAACTGAAGTGTCGGTACCAAAGAACTTGAACGATTTTTTCTACCACATTTACTTTATGAAAATATCACATTCTTCCAAATCTCTATGGTCCATGTCGGACAACAATCTATACAAGTTCACCGGAAATGTTTCCTGAATTTTGTTCAGGAGTATAGAGCGGCATCGATATTATTCGCCATTCTGAGTATGCAATGGAACAGGTAGCCAAATCTTGTGACGTTAGATCTGCTTCCAGGTATCATGTGGTGCGGATAATAACATACATATCATTTATTGAACATTCCAACCACACCGTTTCAAAAGAAGCCACTGTATATCATTGGTCTATATGTGCTTCTCTTGAATGACCATTCAATCACCCTCCTAACAAAGATATTGGCTTGACCAACATCTTAGCTGGGGTGTGGTGGGTGTTGGCTTTTGGGAAATCTTCTCTAACCTTCCTCTGCCCGATTCGCTCTGACCACCAGCCGAGTAGTGGAAGCGCCTTTTCACTCCTAGAAACTGCACCAAACCGACCCGTTCCGTAATATGTATGTGCGACGTGTAGAGAACATTGCTGATTCCGGGGGAAGCAATTAAAAATTTATTGCCATAAATTATTACCGGGTGGTGACAAACTTTACCGGGGCTGGCTGTAACGTTTCCCAGCTCCAATGAATAATTCATTTAATACACGAACTTCACCTTAATTGGGATGTGTTTCCATTCAAATAATTTATGTTTTCTCATCACCCCGGCGCTCATCGGCTGGTTTAGTTCCAGTGCAATTCGTCTGTTGCCGTGGCTGTTGTGTTGTGTTGTGCTTCCTATCTACTGCGCTTTGCATTTTCTTATCCTTCGTTCCTGATCCGGGTGCATACGTACCAATGGATAATGTTCTATGTTTCCCCTCTCTTCCTATCGCTTTGCTATCTGCTTCGGCACCAGAATGGAATGCAATCTACCAGAATTTATTACGTATGCAACGATTTCATAATGATCGGAATGCAGCTCGGCATGGTGTCGCGAAAAATGGCAATTTATGTTGCCTTCCTTCAGTGGCGATGAGGCATCCGTTCAGTCATTCTTGAGAAGGACGCCAAGAAGAAAACGATGATATGCAAACACAATTTAGTAGCGATGTAATGCGAAGACTTGAAGATAGAGTTATAAATTGATTTCAAAAGCAAAGGAAAGTAGAGTAGAAAATGCGGTTACTTTCTGTTTGGGAAAATTTAATAACTCTACGTCTTTAACAGTTATTAGCAGCATGTATTCATCTCGCCCTACTGGAACCGAATGAAGTTGCCGTTGATGATGTTGCTGATATGCTGCCGTGGATTTAAAGTGGTTTTTATTTTTGCCTTATCATGCGTTGTTCAAATAATTATTGTTGTAGATCTCAGAAGTCGAATAGCATGACATAAAAGACGCAAATTACTAATAACAACGTTTATTCTAAGATCGACGTAAAAACTAGAGTAGTAGGTAGTAGCTTGGCGCGCAATACAATCAGTGATCCAATACCGGATATCCAGGCGGGATTTATAATAAGCCTAAGCGTCACAACTTCGCAGGGTTGTGCACTTTATAGCAGTTCCAAGGGGTCCAACAATTATGAATTTTTGTTAAATATAAATTTGAAAGTCGGGAAATTACATGTGCTCAATTATTTTGAGTTTCTAAAAATTACATTCTCTTATTTTTACTATGCCTGAAGTAGTCCATGCAAACACCTCTGAAAATTTTAATAGACCGGGAATTGTAGGGGAGAGTGGGGTATCGTGGGCCATGGGGAAACGTGGGCCACTTTTAATATCTCAGATGTGTGTTGAGATAAAAATCTCAAACCAACTGTCATCGTCGTCGCTTTGCGTGAGCTTATATTTCTATATGTTGTTGACTGAAATACGCATCATATGCTTCTTTCATTTATCAAGCTAAAAAAAGTTAGAAAAATTTACTTACATAATTAAAAAAACACCCGCTAATTTCATCGATGGGGAACCTAAAGTGCATAACAAAAATATGCTCATACGCTTATGATCTTAGTTTTGTCATGATCTTTCACGTGGAAAAGGAATTTTTGATGAAACATCAATAAGTCACACAAACGCAACCAATTTGCAAATCATAGCTTGTGGGGAATCATGGGCCACACATCTTGAATATCCTATCTTTTTATGTTTTTATACACATTCAGAACTTAAAATACGTTTTACCTACCTGCAAAGTTTTCTTATGCCAAATGAAGAGTGTTGGGTTGGGATTACCTTGCCTGGTATTTGGTGGATTGGTGGACTGTATGGATGCCTTGGGAGTTGGATCCTCTGCTTTGGGACTGATGCCTGAAGATTGGTTCCTCGGTGTTGGTTGGGTTGAGCCTTTCTCAACTGAATTATTTCCCAATTTTGGGACGTTTCGGACCAAACAAAACTAACGCGACGACTTATAAAAAACACGACACTAATAATTACACATTTTATTCGAGCAAACTATACATACTATATTTAAATTAACGAAAAATAGACGGGAGTGATTTGGACAAACGTTAAGGGCAAGTGATAGCACACGAATGGTGAAATTATATAATGCAAAATGGTGCTAACGAGTTACTTTCTTCAAAGCCCGAAAAGTACGTAGGTGCATTCTTCAAAGTGGGGTAGTTGGGTGGTGGGTGGATGGTAAATTTACTGTCTCTCTCTCGCTGTCATCTGTGGCTGTCGGTTGTAGTGGTGTGGTTCCAGTGTGGTGCGGATTCCGTCCATAGCGTTCAGCTGATTGGCCGTCAGGGGTAAGTGGATGCCTTTCTGGTGTTCTCATCGTAATAGACAAAGAGTTATGAAAAGTATTTTGACCATTCTATATAAATTTTTTTGCCAAAACGTTCGCGAACCAGGTTTTGGAATCTATGCGATCATACAATAACGAAATGGATTAGGAAATCGCAGTTTTGGGTCAACTCATAAACTTTACATGTTATTTGGTCAATTTGGATTTGGTGGCCCACGATTCCCCACCATTTTTCAAAATCCAAAAAATATAACTTTTTTTCAAACAGTCAGAATTTTGTGAAAATAACTTATTAAAAATTAAAAAAAAAACCTTATGATACCTTGAAAATGTAGAAAACCATACAATTTTTTTATTTTCATTTTATCTTTTATAATAAAGAAGTTATGGAACAACGAAAAAAAGTGGCCCATGATTCCCCACTCTCCCATATTGAATTCTGCTCTCTTCGTGGGAAAGCTTTCTATTTTTTGCTTTAACAGCCAGAGTATGCGCTAGGAATTTAGTGAAACTGGATGAAATAAGAAATTTGCTAAACTATACCAAAATGGATATTTTCTGCGTGGGCTTCAGCTCAGTTCGCAAGTCAGTTGCTTCCTGAGCCGATGTCCGTGAGTTCGAGCCCAAGAGTAAACATAGATCACAGTTGTACCGGACAGGCGCGGTCCTATGGGGGGGTGATCGGGGTGATCACCCCCCCCCAAGCGGCAAAAAACCGTTACAAAATACCCGCAAATGCTTGAATTTCTATAAAAATTTGTAACTTTTCTTAGTAGATGTGCTTCTAAATTTTCAAAATTTTCCACTCCGTGGGGTGTTTATTCATCAAAAAAGTTTTTTTTATCACTTAAAAGGCCCATTATTGAAAAAAGTCGGTCCACCAAACTCAAGTAGCTTTTACTTGCAACTCACTGGACTGAATTATACCAAATAACTTTTGTTACTTAGAGTGTGGATTTTGAATTAGCTGTTAATGGAATGAAGGGCCATTTTTTTTCATTGTCACTAATTTCCCTCATATGCCTAAATTAACACGAGCAAATCGTTATAAATTTTGTATTTGCTTTAAATTCAGAGCTTCTAAATTCTCAGTTTGGTTTTGAATTTTAATAATATGTTAAATTTGAAAAAGTCATATAGGGGGGTAAATATGGTTAAAAGATTGAAATATTTGAAATATTTGTTCTGCTGTCGGCATACATTTATTGCCTTCAATATGCAGTTTCTTTTTTATTTGCTCAGATTTAGCAGAAAACAACAAAAAATCATTAAACTTTTAACGTACGGAATTATGTGACTTTAAATTTTCTTTGATTTTTAGAAATTTTTACCATGTTCTACCATGTTTCAAGTGTTAAATTAGCTTAGCTTAGCTTAGCTTAGCTAGCTAGCTTAGCTTAGCTTAGCTTAGCTTAGCTTAGCTTAGCTTAGCTTGATTGACTACTCGCATCCACCGTGAATCATTGAACCCGAAATGCAACCTGATAAACGTTATAAATCAATAGTTTTTCATAATCTTCATCTTATTGTTCTTAATTTTTATGATCAGAATTGTTATTCAAACTAAACGCATTTAGGATTCCATGATCGCAGGCGTGGCTCAGTAGAACAAGTTCCACATCGCCAATGGTTGCTACTCCGTGATTGACCGAGGCCATCAATTTTGTTCAAAGGTCAAAAGAATGGTGTCTGGGATTGACAACACATTCACATTGCTCAAAATTGATGCTCTCTCTTTAATCATCAATAACGGCGCCGGCCACGTCCTAGTAGTCAATAGATAGTTTGGAAAAGAGAGAAAGGGAAAAAAGAATAATGTTGTGCCTTAGGACCGAGGTCACCTCTGCATCCTAGCAAAAAAAATGTTTTTGGAAGTATGGGTGAAAGGATACGATATGGAAGCACTTTTGACTAGTGCAACTGATAACTTTCCTCTTAATTTCATGTGGATAACTTGTTCAGCATTTAAATTTATAGTTGAGGCTCATTTCAATGCTATTGGAATGAAAATATTTAACCGAATAATAGTAACGCGGAAAAGAACACAATAATAATAACAATAAGATTTTCGTCGTTTATTAAAATTCTTCAACTGCTTGTTTTAGACCTTCTTATCATAATATCTCACAATTATAAAAACTTTTTTTTTCACTTTTATGGTTTCCTATATGTCTAAGCAAGTTTAAAGCAGAATGCCCTGGAATTGGAATTAGCTTTGCTTAAATTTTTTATTTATCTTTTTATTAAAACGCTAATGAAATTCAACTTTTTCCAAACTTGTCTAGGAAAATTGAAAATAATATCCATAAAAGAAATTTTATTCAAACGAAATTCATATCCGATATTATTTGATATTCATTGATTTAAGGTAAGCTGTATATTCTTGTTTACTAAATCTCTGGTACAATGAAATGTATTTGAAAAACTTAATATTTTCTTCAAACCCTATTCAATTCTGTTATAAATATTTGCGTTTACAAGGTTTGTATTGCCACATGTCAAATATGTTGTCTTTTTCGAAACTATAGTTTTTCTTAAAATAAACCCGTTAAGAAATCATAATTACATAAGGGATATAGAATTATTTTTTATCTTTCTCATGAGGAAAACTTACAATGTACAATTTTATCACAAGACAACAATTATTTTAATGTACAAAAAAAGAAATTAGAAAACATTATTACCATTGTTTACTTCTTAGATAAATGAGCCTAGACAGAATAACGGCAAAGAGAAACAAACATTAAGCTGAAATATTAGAAATTGAATCCATGTATTGTGGTTTCTCAATTGCTCTTCTTTTATACACAATTAAATATTGGAGATATCAAAATTTAATTAACTAAACACTGAAAACAATTGTCTCTTCTTCAATTAAATTTGTTGGATTGTAAATGCTTTTAATCGGCATCAATTACTGTTCATGGAACTTTTTCAAAGCATAAAAATTCAATCTGACTATCAATATTTCTATGAGGAATAGATACTTGTGTTTGAATTATCATTATTTTTAGTTAATAATAATTAGATAAATTATTTATCTTTCGAAGAATCTCATATCAATGAAACTGAATACTGGATAACGAGAATGTTGATCCTTAACTACGCAAAGCTGAATCCATAATTTATTTAGTGAGATTATTACTGGATACGCATAGTTATTGTTTCAAGAAAAAAAAACAGTACTAGAATTTTCGTTTCAAACCTGCTTTAATATTTTAGTGGCTTATCAAATAGTCAAACCTTTTATTCGGCGTGTCCATGTTACCTAAATACTTACAAAAAAAATATGGAGTGAAAACATTTTTCATTCATACATTTGAAAAAAAAAACCACAAAAAATGAACACAAATTTTAACAATCCATCGTAATAAATGAAATTCGCTTTTCAGTCGATATTTATAATACTCAATTTAAATTAATTTGTATTTTTCCCAAATTTTAAAAAAATATTTGAAAAAAAATATAAACTAAAAAACAAAACATATGAGAATTGTTTTTGCTAGAGTAGTGTGTTACGAGTATTGAAACGTATTTATTATTTTTCCCTGTAAGGCGGACATTCAAATACTGATTATAAGATAAAAAGGTAAAGGATACTTAGCTTGCTGGTATTAATATACTGGAGCATTGGACTCCTTCCAGCTTCCGTTCTTAGCTTGTTGTCACACGCGTCAAAATCAACTCAAACCGTTACGCTAACGCTAGCCAAGATTCGGTTCTTTTTAAAGCGCCATCTCTACCCATTTTTATTGTTTTCTCGAAGTGCTAAAATTCTGTCACCAGCGCGTCATCCAACAACCAAATCGCACGAACCCAAAATACAATTTTCTCCAAATATATCGAACTATTTCACTAAACATCACGAGTAATACAATTCTTAACGCTTCTTTCAGCCGTTTCACGAAAAATTTCAAATTTTACGATGCTAGAACCTCTAAAAATAAACTTATAAATCTCCTCAAAACACCTCGCGTTCATCCGAAAGCAGTGTTACCTCTACCATGTTTCAAGTGTTAAATTGCCTTTAAAGTAAGAAATTTAAAATTAGGTCAAATTCTCCAGCACCATTTTCAAGTAGGCGCTTATGAAACGTATGATTTGGATTCTAAGTTTCTAATCTTTTTTTTTTTGTCTTTCACCAATTTTCACTGAACAAATTCAATCGTAGGTAATAAATAACAATTGTAGATGCCGCATGAAATTTATTTTGGATATAGTTTTCAGCAGCGAAAAGTTTCCCATTAGAATTTTTTTTGTATTTCAAAATATTTTCTAAATCGAAGGAAAATTATCAATTCAGAATCAGGGACAATTCATTCTATTAATACTTTACTTAAAGTATAAAAAGCTTATACGTATCTGAAGTTGATATATGAATTTGAATTTAGAACTCTGTTTTTTTGTTTACAGCTGGTTTATTGAGGATTTTTAAACTTTATAAAGTCATATCAGATGTCTAATATTAAAATCTAAAGCAGTGCTTTTTTTCACTTGCGTTTACAAGGAATTTATGACTTTGGCAAATATGAATTCAGATTCTGAGTCACAGCAAAGATTCTCTTTAAACGAGTTTTTTTCACCCTCAATTTTTCATCATTCTAACATGAATTATACACAGCAAAAAAAAGTGTTGTGATATTACATCAAATACCTGCACATAACTTGAGTCGCAAATGGTACCTAATATTACATTTTCTTGATGTACCCGGTTGTTTGTTAATTATAGAATTATGTTTATACCGCAAATGCAATCTCTCTAAAAATGAAAAATAATCAAATTATATTTGAAGCTATGGTTTTGCTTACATTTTTAAAAAATTTTGGTTGTACTTACAAACCAAACAAATACAGCTGAGGTCTAAATGAATAACTGAGGCTGAGGTGAAATGAATAACTTTCGAACGTCAACTGAGGAAAACATTGACTACTTGATGCGATATCACATAGAAGGTTGTGATTTTACACTACACGACTTGTTCGCATTCGCGTACGTCGTTTAGATGTATTATAACAACAAAAAGCAATACATCATCCAGCGTTACAAATTAATAACCTATATTATAAAATTCAAAAGCAAAAATTTAAATTTCAGATTCGATTTTATTTAATTCTGTTTGAAATATATCACATCTCACATTCATATTATGAATGAACATGAAAAAAATGCAAGTACTGCCAAACAGAAATCGAATGTATAATATTCCTAAGAGTTTAAATTTTAAAAAATCTTCTTCAAATTTCTAAATTCCATTAGCTTGAATTTAGAAATCTTGAAACACAAATGATTCCACAAGAGAAATCTTGAAAGAAGAGATTACGTGTTACAACTTTTGCTTTCCCTATGAGTTTTTAGAGCCAAAAAAAAGAAAAGTGTTCATAAAAGCTGTTTCAATATGAAGAAATTGGTGTTAGCGATAGAGATTCAAATCCATATACAGAACCCAAAATCTACATTCACAACTATAACACAAGGAAACAAAATTCACATTTTCCGAGTTGCAAAGAATTTGACCACTGATTTCGACTTAGTTAGGAGCACTAAATGCAAATTAGGATTTTTTTATCCGCTCTTGTTTCCTGTATAAATTTTGAATATACAAGGTAAAAATTCATTGAAAAGAATTTGTGCACTTTTCAGCAAAACGATCAATTAATGATCAATTTCCATGAAGACTGTGAGTACATAATTTACCATGACTTCTGGGAGAAAAATTTAAGGAAGTAAGTAGTTTTCCTCATTTTGTAAAATACGGGAATTTTGAAAACATTTTGAACCAAAATCAACCTTGAATATTTTTATGATAATGCAAAAGTGAAAATGCTTTTCAGTGTTCAAAAATTTTGTGAAAAAGATCAAAATTTTCAGTATCAAATAATAAACTAAATAAATCTTCTTTTTGTGATGTTAGGAAAAGTTAAATATATTTTTGTATATTTTATCTAGACAAAAGGTGAATTGTTTTTTCCGGGAATTGGCCACTTAATGGAATTCTTCTCTATAATCTGTATCATTGAATGAATAAAGGATAATGAAAAGATTGAACATTTTTTGTTGTTCATGTAGGTTAGTTATTTAACTTTATTATCATTGATCAATTTCACTCTAAACTGCTAAGTTTTAAAATAACTAAACGCTAGAAAATAAGAAGTGAGAGAAAAAAATTTGACAAAAAAATTGAGTTTGAGACGCAAAAATCTTCCAAAATCAGTTCGCCTCTGTTTTAATTTTTCCCTTGTGAATTAGATCTATCCCCTTATCATTCCACTATTTTTTCGACAACAAGGTAATCTATCATGCTAAACAGTCGGAACACTACTGGATTTCAAGATCTCAGCTCATCTACACAATAATATTGAAATTTTAAGTTAAAATTTAGCTTTAGGTTTGATATTCTGAATCTCAAAGCTTGACTATCCCAATTGCAAATGATTGAGACAGTTCCCTAAAGAATAGTATTAACTTTCAGAATTAACTCTTCATTTCATAATTTTTTTTATTATATTTATTATTTTTTTATTTAATCATTTAAAAAATTTGAAATTAATTGTAGATACCTACTTGAATAATAAAAAAGAATTAATCACTTTTTTTATAACTATTTGGTGCATTTATGACTATTTCATTCGATTTAAAACAATTAAAATTGAAAATTTTGTATGATAACTTTAAATTCTAGAGCAAATCAAACAAAATTTGGTTCCAGTAGCTTCATACTTCAGAAACTGATTTTGATAACCGTATTTTCTTCATAATTTATATTTACATAATTGCTGATTTTATATATTAAGGAATCAAAAAAAAAAACAAACCACAATTTTCAACGAGAATTTTGTTTCCAAATTTGAAAATAATAATACCAAATTTCCAAATCACGATTCAGTAAAATACTCCACTGAAGAATTTAATTCCCATTAGTTATGTTTATTAATTAGTTTATCGGCCTTATCGATGTAATTAAAATACTTTCGAAGAAATATAAAATATCAGCCACGTTTGTATTATTTTCTTTGGAAAAATTACAATCATAGCGAGAAATTCTTTAAAGAGATTTGAAAGTGACAATTTTAAAATATCAGATATACAAACAAATTAAAAAAATTATCAACATTTTTCCGCAGTGGATTTTATAGACTCGCAGGTTATTTTATAAAAGGATGGTTAAGGTTTGGTACAAGTATATTGAAATTAGTATATAGAGAAACTTTGATAAAGTTTTCATTATTCATCTCTTGTTTCATATTTTTAACAAAACATGTTGTTCAGTGAAATTCATGAAGGAAGGAGGAACAGTGTGCAGCTTATATTGTAGACTCATTTAAAACTGACATCCCCCCCCCCCTCGCAACCCCTCCATCTGCTTTCGCTCACTCAAATGATCGTTTTATCAACAGATATTAACGTTCCTTTATATTGACTGATTTTTGAAAATTTGAAAAATCACCCCCCCCAAGAGCCAGCTCTAGGACCGCCCCTGGTACCGGATAAGTTTTTCAATGGCGGTCCGCCAATTTCTTCGTTGATATAAGTCGCGAATGACATTAAGATGTTAAAACGACTTTAATTGAAACAAAAAATAAAGTTATTTAATCATAATCACATTACATTTCACTTCACTTGTTTTAATAAATAATATCGCTGCAAGAATTCCATTTGATGTCCCTTGTTAGCCGTTTCCTGTTAGTTCCAGCTGTCCAATTCCAAATTCTGCTAAAATGGAAAAGATGTTAACAACAACTTCACAACAACATTATCAGGTTTTTTTTTTGTTGGTAATCACAGGTGGTAAATCCCGGTTTACGGATTGTATTCCAAGGCACGGCGAGCCACCGCGTCCCCCCAGTTTGCTACTCTGGGTCCATGGGTACAATGGGAAGACTCATGATATACTCCGTGTATACCCCCTACTCCCTAAACTCCACCTGGGGCCGCAGACCTGGTTCCCACCTCGAACTGTTTAGTACACTATGCTTCAATAGTGGGAGGTCTATTCGCGCTAATGCGCTCCAAGGCAATACTCATTAACGAGACCACTTTCAGCAAAACCTCTCATCCTTGCGACTCGACGCCTGAACTCTCCTCTAACGACTTGAGAACCGACATCTCCTCACAATGACTCGAGATTCCCACACAAACCTCTCCTCTTCGCGACTTGAGGTCTGATCTCTCCTCTAACGACTTGAGATCCGACCCACTCCTCGCATCGACTCGAGGTTTACCTCTCCTCTGCACGATTCAAGGCCCGATCTCTCCTCTAACGACTTGAAATCTGACCTCTCCGCGTAATGACTCGAGGTGACCACTTGTACCCCTCCTCTTGTTAATAAGGGGCCTGATCCCTCCTCTTACGACTCGAGACCCGACCCCTTATCATAAAGACTCGGGGTTGACCACACAAACCTCTTCGCCTGAAGATTTGAGACCTGACCTCTCCTCTAACGACTCGAAGCCCGACCTCTTATCTTCAGGGTTCGAAGTTTGCAACCTTACCCGTCGTGTGCCAGATCGAGAGCAGCTTATTATAGACTCGCGCCTGTCACGGCACACGCGCGGGACTTAACGCAACGACTCGGATGATTCCCGACGAAGACGTCATCCTACTCCGACTCGAATGGCTCACCCGGCATCGAGAGCCACTCTACCTGTGGGTATTCCCCGAACGTGGAATAACCCTTTCCCACCGATTTCCACTGCGAAGAAGGTCAAGTCTTATCCCCGCAGCTTCTGTCGTTGAGAACCGCTCTACTCGGATACTCCCCGGAGGTGGAGCATCCTACGCACGAACGCGGCGCACCCACGGCATCCGCTACGCAGAACGTATTGTCTTATCTTTGTAACTTCAAACCGTGGGGTCGGACGCACTCTACTCGACAGCCCCCCGTCGATGGGGTCAGGCATTTATGTGGGAGTATTGTAGTTACTACCAGGGCGCTCTTGAAAAACTCTGGTTACTACAAGATTCACGTAGAATCGATATGAAGCAACCAAATTTTAGTTTACGTGAAAAATCCCATGAAAAATATTTCTAAATTATTTTGGGTGTAGAGAAGTGGCACGAAGCGAGATCAGACCAAAAGTTTGTAGAACTGTTATGCGGTATGCTATTCATGAAATCTGGGGTTATAAATTGACGAGACATTTTACCGCGATCACATATGGCTTGGCACACCATACCCAAACATATTATAGTATATTATAGTATAGTATATTTAGTTATGTAGTTATGTAGTATAGTATAGTATAGTATAGTATAGTATAGTATAGTATAGTATAGTATAGTATAGTATAGTATAGTATAGTATAGTATAGTATAGTATAGTATAGTATAGTATAGTATAGTATAGTATAGTATAGTATAGTATAGTATAGTATAGTATAGTATAGTATAGTATAGTATAGTATAGTATAGTATAGTATAGTATAGTATAGTATAGTATAGTATAGTATAGTATAGTATAGTATAGTATAGTATAGTATAGTATAGTATAGTATAGTATAGTATAGTATAGTATAGTATAGTATAGTATAGTATAGTATAGTATAGTATAGTATAGTATAGTATAGTATAGTATAGTATAGTATAGTATAGTATAGTATAGTATAGTATAGTATAGTATAGTATAGTATAGTATAGTATAGTATAGTATAGTATAGTATAGTATAGTATAGTATAGTATAGTATAGTATAGTATAGTATAGTATAGTATAGTATAGTATAGTATAGTATAGTATAGTATAGTATAGTATAGTATAGTATAGTATAGTATAGTATAGTATAGTATAGTATAGTATAGTATAGTATAGTATAGTATAGTATAGTATAGTATAGTATAGTATAGTATAGTATAGTATAGTATAGTATAGTATAGTATAGTATTCCCAAGCAACCAAAAGGCTCGTTTAAAAGGCCAAACACAATCAATGTGCTTAAGTTCTTTTTGTTCAGCCCAAAATTCAAGATCCTATTGAAACTTTGATGTTCCATAACAGATTTGAACGGCCATCTTTTCAACTCACAAGTAATTGTTCAATCAGTAAAAACAAAGAAAATGCTACACATTTGTTTTATTTTCTTACTCAAGCAATCAAACAACCTTATGAAAAAAATTAGTCCTTATACCAGAATTGAACACGCTGCCACGAGGCCACGCCTAGATGTTGCCTCACCATCAGGTAAAATTTGAAGTGGTAATAAGCTTTCCTAAAATACGTGCAAGGGCAGCCAGCGGCCAGCAGCGAACACGCATGTTAATTATTACTCAGAAGCATTACGAAACGGCAAATAAATCAAACATCCGTAAAATAATATCTGTAAAAAAAGAATTGATTTATTTATTATATGCTCTTTTTTGATGTTTGTTCACATTTCGTATTCATGAAATGGCGAACATGTCTAAAAAAAGGCTATTTGAGGAACATTTTGGAACTTCAAGTCTATAGAAGGCTATTTGAGACTCAATTTGTAACTATTATACTGAATGGATGCGATTAACGTGTCACAAAAAAGGCTATTTGAAGAACATTTTTAAAACTTCAAGTCCATAGAAAGCTATTTGAGGCCCTATTTGTAACATTTTGAGGGACATTTTGTAACTTCCATGCAAGCATTCGAGAAAATTCGTTATCAATTCTCTTTGGAATCTTTGTTCAGCGAAATGCGAACTTTGGAGGCACGCGTTTAAGTAGATATGGGACTTTTGGTTGGTTAAGTAATCTTCTTTCCAATTGTTTCAGTGTAAATGTTTTTCCCCGATGCAGCATCATCCTTTCCCTTCAATGAGGTATAAAATTGTGGTCCAGGAAGAGTTTTATAGTCGAGTGTTATGTAGGTTTCATCATCCATGACAACACAACCCGATTTCTGTGCCAAAAGTTAGACGTATAGTTTCCGAGCCCTCGGTTTCACGGATTAAGCTTGTTTGGTACTCCTTTTTGGTACATCGCGTACTGATGCCGAAGGATGCCGTTTGTAGCAATTCTTGATTTTCTTGTCCATTGTTCGATCATCAGGGCCAGGTTTCCTACCGCGTCTCGGGGAATCTGCTGAAGAACTTTTGTCTCCATACTTTCTCAACGCGGTATAAACTGTTCCAACACTCAAACTTTCTTCCTTCTTCGTTTTCTGATTGAAAGACTACTCACAGTGCCCCTTTTGTGCACAATGCGTTTTCTTTGCTCGGGAGTAAGGCAGTGCACTTTCAGATTTCTTCGTGAAACCGACGAAAAATGACAAGCCTTACCTCACTCGGATTTTGCTGAAATTTTGCTGAACACTACACGATTTTTGATTTTTTTGATAGTGTATTTTTAGTTATCGGATCAGTCTATACAAGGAGTCCTTAGGAGGCATGAACATACAAAATCAAACTTAATTTCGTTTTTTAATGTAACTATGTGGTCGTGTTATTTGTTTCATATTTCTTAAATTTTTTTTACTATCTCTTAGCACTAATGAAATGTGGAGGATATTTACCATTTAGGTAGGGACTGAAGTTTAGCAAAGGACACCTACAATTTAACATTTCTCGCATCTAATATCGATAATTCGATCAAAATGCTTAGCAAATTCAATCACATATCAATTGCCCTGTATTATGGCAAATACAACTCCATTAGGAGCAGCATCAAATGGTCATCGCTGCTCCGGTTGACATCAGACAATTGATAAAACTTTACACATTTTGCGTATAATTGATGTGCGTTTATTCGAATCTCCTGTACCTTTTTCGATTAAGGACACACCCACCGCCACACCTCCTCATTAATGTTTGTTTTTTCCCTCTGTGGAAAACTCCGAATTCCAACCATTACGACATGAACCGGATTGGATCCAGCCGGGTGTTTTCGCTCCGACCTGGCCCGATAACACCTAATCCGTTCGATTATGAGTGGGACCTTTTAAGAGTTTTTCGCCATCCACAAAACAACACAACCATATCATCATTTACGCGTCAAAATTGGGCAGCAGAGAGGCTTTTTGAGGGTAGCCCAGCTAGCTTTCGCTGTGTGTGTCTGTGTATGGTACCCGTTACATGTTGAGAAAAGAAGCTAAAAGCGGCAATCCTCTTAAGCAGTAATTGCCACTACCGAAGCCGGCTGCTGGAAAATCGACTTTTGCCGTAATGCGCTCATCGTCGTCGTCGTCGTCGTCCGGGAGGAATGGATCCGAAATTGACCGTAGATGGGTCTCGTAATGCGGACGAAAATCGAAGCCGTCCCGTCAGTCGTCCGCCTTCCCCATACAAAGTGGCATTCGAGGGGGATATGTTTAGCACTAAAGTGTTGAGGGCAATCGGATTTTCACACCCGGCGGCGGCCGAAGCGGCTGACGCATCGTAGGAACTCCGGTAAGTTCCTGTTCCAGGGCTTGAAACCGTGCATAATTATCATTCTACCACCAATTACTCAAGGAGAGTCTACAGAAAAAAAAATCATCAGAAGAAAATTTCTCAGAAAAATCTCACATATTTTTCAGCAATTGGTGTACAAAATAAAACTTGAACAGATAACTTTTAAAAAAATATTAAATGACCAACACCAACAATTTAAAGTTCTGTCAAGAAGGATTGTTTGAAAAAAATTAAGATAGACAAAAGTAACTTTATTTAAAATTGAAATTTAATAGATTCTTATTTTAAGATACTTGACAAAAAAATAAGTCCAATTTTATATTTTGAGACACAAATTGCTGCCTCTGGGTAGCAAAATAGAGCCCCTGTGGTTCTTTAATTACATTAACGATATAGAAAACTTACAATTGACAGATATCATCAGGCATTTCGCAGACGATACAGCTCTATTCTAGGGATGTGAATACAATAATTGATTCTATGGCAAGCGACCAAAATAAATAAAAATCTTTTGTCAGACGAACCTCCTGCCACTTAATCTGAGTAAACTATATACCGTAAACTGGGGGAGCTTTGATCACCGGGGTCACTTTGATCAATATGAAATTTTTGCAGAAAAACATCATTAACTGAGTTTGAAGTTAAAATATTTTAAAATAGTTTTATACATTTAAAGCCTTTAAATTAAGTATCAAATAAGCTAAATTTGGTTTTAAGTTGGAGATTTTTTAAATTACTTAAAATGTAATTTAAAGTTGAAATTATCTGTTTTTTCGAAGACTCACAAACAAACACCTCTTCTAATAAAACGATAGCATTTAGAAGCAAATGAGTTATTTTAACAGAATGCTTAACTTTTTTTCTTTGTATAAGTACAGCTTTAGTGTTATTTTTATGGACATTCTGTGATTATTTTTAGAAATTTTTATTTTTATACTAGCTGACTCGGTGTGCTTTGCTACACCTTTCAACATCGAATGATATTTTCAGAATTTATTCAGATTTTTATTGTTTTGTTGGCATTATTTTAAATCAAATTATAACATAATTCATAAGCAACCGCTTTAATATGAGAGCTGCAGCTGGTGTTTCGAATTGTAACACAAAAATAACTTAAACTAATATTCTGAATGTTAATCTATAAATTTGTGTTAAAGATCTGATAATTTTAATCTGTTTCTTTAAGCCTCGCCCTAAAAAGAAGGGTTTCAAATTAATCGTACACAAACAATACAACTTATAAAATATGGGTGTTTTTGCTTGATATGTTCTGGATTCATGCTTCCCCCCCTGCTGAATGGAGATCGTGATATTTCATAATCATACCCATTTTTTTGGTTCCCAAAAATCCTCTTGTATAACTTATTGTTCAATTGGGTGATAAGTTTTTAAGCTTTACAACAAAATTGATATGGAACTCCCTCCTTTCTTCTCCTCTCTACACTGTAAGGCGTAAGGGTCTATAACAATCGTAGAAACATATCTCGTTACCAAGTACCTTTCCATGCCATATCTGTTTCCATTTGTTGGCTTCGTTACCATAACTTGAGAACTTATTCTAACAAAATTGTATTGGGCTCACCTCCCTCCACCTATGTACCTACTCACTGAAAGGAGGATGGTGTGTCAGATAATCATAGAATCATACCAAAATGATTTTTGCGTTATTTGCGTTGTAAAATCTCAAGTTATCCATAAACTTGAAAGGAAGTATCACCCCCCCTTCCGTTCTCCCCATTGAATGAAGGGGTGAGAACTTAATATTCATAAATGTATTTTTTATACTAAAATACTTTTTGATGCCATATTTTATTTCATTTGCTCTATTCATTCTCAAGTTATGCAAAAAAAAATGTATGGAAGCCCCCCTTTCCCCCTTTATATCTTTCCGTTGAAAAAGAAAAAGGTGGGGCGTCAATTTTATAATAGAAACATTTCTCATATCTGAATACCCTCACATGCCAAATATGGTTCAATTTGCTCGATCAGCACTCCAGTTATACTGAAAATTGTAAGGGAGACTTCTTCTCCCCCTTGCCATCAACCTTTTTGAAGAAGTAAGGGATACCAAATATTCATAGAAGCATTTCACGTACCCAAATATCGTTCCATGACTAATTTGGTTCCATTTGTTGTTGTAGTTCTTGAGTTATGCAATAAAAATGGTATTAAACTTCCCTCCCTCTTTCCTTTCTCCCCGCTGGAAGAAGGGAGGGGTCTCAAACTCTCAAACAATCACTAGAACATGTCACGTTCCCAAATATCCACCCATGCCAAATTTGGTTCCATTTGCTTAATTAGTTTTTGAGTTATGTAAAAAATTAAAAAAAGGGCCCCTCTCCCTCCTTTATATCTCCCTATTGGAAAGAGGGATGTGTCTCAAATAATCATAGAAATATTTTTCGTATCCAAATACCTTCCCATGCCAAATTTGGTTCCATTTGCTTTATTAGTTTTTGAGTTATGTAAAAAATTATGAAAAAGGTAATGAAAAAATATTTTTTGTATCAAATGACCTTCTCACGCCAAATTTGGTTCCAATATCTTGATTAGTGTTCGAGTTATATGAAAAATTGTAAGTTAGCCCCCCTCCCCCCTTCCTATCACCACACTAAGAGGAGGAAGGGGTACCTTATATTTATAGAAATATTCCCCGTTCCCAAATACCACCCAATGCCAAATTTGATACCATTTGTTTGTTTGGTTCTCGAGATATGCAAAAAATAGTATTTTGTTTGGGAGGCCCCTCTCTCCCTTCCTGTTAGGAGGAAGGGTTTCAAACAACAATAGGAACCTTCCCCGGCCTCCAATACCCCTACTTGCCAAGTTTCACGTAAATCGGTTTAGTAGTTTCTGAATCTATAGGGAACAGACAGACAGAGAGACAGACAGACAGAAATTCATTTTTATATATAGAGATTTAAAAAACGGACCTTTTCTCTGAGAAAGGCTGTGTAGAACAAATGGGTTAAAACCCTATCAAATGGTAAAGTTTAAAGAAAAAAAGAACATGGGAATAATAGGAGGGCTTAGGAACTTGCAATATAAAATTGTTTTTTTTATTCCAAAAAATATTGGAAATTTTTGTTATGCTTGCCCCTATATGTATGTAGCAGTATTGTCCATCTTTTGAGTTTATTTGTATTTGAAAGAAAACGTTGAAAAATTCAATTGAGTCCAAACAAAAAATTACTGTTGTTGATGTTTTAAGTCTTCTGCGCTAAATGGCAACAAAACAGTATTTTGAAGATGTAAAAACCATAGCGATCAAAGTTACCTCGAAACATGAAATCTGGTTTTGTAACGAATATTTAGTTATGGTCACTAATTTCTTTTCAGTTTATTGCTTTCAATGATCATGCTTTATACTCCTAACCTAAGTAAAAAATTTTAAACTTTTAAATTTCACATAAAAGCAACCCCTTTAAAAAAAAAATGAATTATCTTGAGAAATTCCGGCATGCAGTCTATTTGAGAACAAACCCGATTTTTGTTTTTTGTATCCAACGTTTCAATTCGTTTTGGATCTTCTTGAGGGACTAAAAAGTGTCGTTTTCTTGTTTTTGGTCGATTCGGCTGGTCTTGTAAAGCTGTCTATTTATTGTGTTAAGAAACACTTAACACATTAAAGGGTGATACGGTCAAAATTTGGTCAATATTTAAAAAACCTGAACACCCCTCATTTTAAAGGTGTGTGTGTGTAGAATGTTTCTCCTATTTTGATTTTGGAGTTCACTCTTCAGTTGTCAAAATGCCGTCCAAGGAAGAAGAGCTGCGTATCAAAATTTTGCTCATGCATCGCGAGAATCCGAGCTACTCGCACGCAAAGTTGGCAAAATCGCTAAAAGTTGCCAAATCAACCGTTACAAATGTAATTAAAGTGTTTGGGGAACGTTTGTCGTCAGCCAGGAAGTCTGGATCGGGGGGAAATCGAAAACCGGAAGCCGCTGAGACGACAAAGAGAGTTGCCGGTAGTTTCAAGCGAAACCCTAACCTCTCTCTCCGAGATGCCGCAAATATGCTGAGTGTATCGTCTACAACCGAGCCAAAAAACGAGCCGGACTATCGACTTACAAGAAAGTAGTGACTCCAAATCGCGATGATAAACAAAATACGACGGCCAAAGCGCGATCCCGGAGGCTGTACACGACGATGCTGACGAAGTTTGACTGCGTGGTAATGGACGACGAAACCTACGTCAAAGCCGACTACAAGCAGCTTCCGGGACAGGAGTTTTTACGGCAAAAGGAAGGGGAAAGGTAGCAGATATTTTCAAGCACATGAAACTGTCAAAGTTAGCGAAAAAATATCTGGTTCGGCAAGCCAGCTTGAAAAGCAGCATTTTCATAGCTTCCGGGACTGTCAACCAAGAAATTTACGTGAAAGAGTGTTGAAATAAACGTCTGCTACCTTTCCTGAAGAAACACGGTTGTTCCGTACTGTTTTGGCCGGATTTGGCATCTTGCCATTACGGTTAAAAGGCCATGGAGTGGTACGCCGCCAACAACGTGCAGGTGGTTCCCAAGGACAAGAACCCTCCCAACAAGCCAGAGCTCCGCCCAATTGAGAAATACTGGGCTAATGTCAAGCGGAACCTAAAGAAGACCAAAAGAACTGCTAAGGACGAGCAGCAGTTCAAGCGGAAGCCTAACTGAATATTTTTCCTGAATTTTGTGCTAAGTAAATTTGAAAAAGAATTTTAGTTTAATTTTTTAAATAAATCAATTTACCGATTTACACGCGTTTTCCCTTGACCAAATTTTGACCGTATCACCATTTATTTACTAGTGTTTTCAAGACCAGCTGAGTTGACCAAAAACAAGAAAACTACACTTTTTAGTCCCTGAAGAAGATCCAAAACGGATTGAAACGTTGGATACATAAAACAAAATCGTTTTTTCTCTAAAATAGACTGCAAGCCGGAATTTCCCAAGAAAAGCACAAAAATCAGTCGATCCCCAAATATATGAAAATGAATTTAAAAGGTGATCAATGGTCCCCCAGTTTACGGTCGATCTATGATTTTACATTCAATCAAGAAAAAAAATTCAATATCAAAGAACTGTTATGGCTGATAACATCGAAATAGAAGAAATAAAATATTATATATATTAAGGTATAACTTTGGACGTTAAGATCACATGACACGATCACATCAATGATCTTGAACACAACATTCTGTGGGGTCATTGAAATGTTGACACTAGGGAAAAACTTTCGCAGTTTTATTACGCATTCACTTTTTGGTACAGTACCTCTTCATTGTTTTGGGCCGAGCATGATAATATCGAATTCAAAAGTTGTGATCACTTCAAAATAGATTTTTAATTTCTTTTTTCGGTTCTTAAAAGATTACTTAACATCAGAAATCGAAATATCCTTGGATACCACCAAACTAGATTTTCCTTCAGCGGTCCACATTGTTACAATACTTTTCCAACAAACTTAAAACTAATTTACAGTACAGTATTGTTCAAAGCAAATTCCAAAATTAAATTTAAGTGCAAAGTAAAAGAATTCATACACAATTTAACACGCCAAAAATCACTTAGCGATGAAATATTTTATTTCATTCTTATTCAAAGAAAAATTAGTTTCATATTACGTAGACTTAGTGAATTTGGGGTCAGTTTTGAATTTCTCAAACCCAGGGATCTAAAAAGCTTTGTTTTGATTCAAAACTCATCCATGGTTTCTTGCAAAATTTTAAATTAACGTTTACATGAGTAAATTTGAAGTTCAGGGTTTGTATGGGAAAATTAAATATTTTGTACCGAAAAATCCACATCATTTTTGTTTTATCTGTGGGGCCGAGGTTTTTGTGCCAATTTATAATTTTTTTAAAGAAAGTTTGTCGATGAACAGCTTTGACGGAGACCGTAAGTTCGTATCCTATGAGGCAAAAAAGTTATTAGCAGTTTAACAGGAGTGTATCTTTTGGCATTAAAACAATTTATTCAATTGACATATATCCTATTAACAAGTGTCATTTGAATGATTCGCAACCCTGCCTCAGCCAGAGAACTTCTAAAATTAAATGAACGACTGCAATCAAGTGGTTCCCCCTGACACTCGGCTGAAATTTAACAACGGATTTCCACTGCTGAGCTCTTGTTGGGTCAAAATTATTTTCTGAAGCTGATAGTTTGTAATTATCATTCAATGCCTGATGAGGAGATTTTGATTCATTTAATTTAATTTCATTTCATTTCAGGTATAATTTTCTCGAATTTCTGTAGCGATTTTTCAAACCAAAAAGACATGGATTGAAATTTTTTCTGCCTAATTCTAAATTGTCAAGAGATTTTAATTTTTTTTTGTAAAACATTTCACATATAAATGATATGATATTACTCATGAGTCTTGTGTCAATTGTTTGTTTTGATTGGCTCAACATATTTGTAAGGTACACCAGAGCATTTGCCTGTAAGTGCAAACGAAGCTTTTATCCTCAATCATTCTAAATATGTTCCAAAATAAAGATATTTTCCAAATAAGATGAACATGCATCTTGAATCAGTTGTCGGTCTGAGCTGATTTTTGATTCATTCGAGTGAATTTTTTGAAAGAAAATAATTTTTTTATATTCTCTTAATTCATTTTTGCCATTTCAGCAAATTATAAAGTTCAAGAGAAGATGGTTTGGACAAGGGTTGGTCGATCTTTGATCGATTTAGAAGAACGATCTTTTAAACTCTGATTTTTTATTTTAAGGATCACTACTTTGGAATGAAAAAAAATGTTCTCTATGATTCACATTTTAATTACCGATTCAATGTCAAATGTCTCTTTCTTGTTGAAAACGGATAATACTGATCTATCAGAGATCGATCCTCAAGCTTCGATTTTAAGAGAGATCGATCCTACGAACATCCATCTGAATCAATTTTGGAGATCGATCTCTTCCTAAAGATCGAACAATCCTAGTTACGACCTATTCCAGGCGACCACTCAGAATCTCTGCAATTCTCTTTTTTCAGTGTTATAAAAAAAAACTACACTGCTTTAAAAGGATTTTTTTTAAAATTCAGTTTTAATCAGGAAAAGAAAATATGAAATTTTCAGAACAAAAAATTTATACATGGGCGCGTTGTGACGTCACGAATTCATTAACTATTTTATCGAGAAATAAACTTTCAATATCAAAATGTAATGCTTTAAATTCTGAATTTATTGTTATAACCTTTAATTTGGTACGTAATTTAGATTAACTATTATTCAAGTATTACTGAAAAAAAGGCTCCAAAAATTTGAGACGTCACCGCGGAATGGGTCTTACACAGAGATGAAAATGGAAGGTGAAATGAAATCGAGGAGATATAGTGAAATATGAGCAAGGACTTTGGTTTGTGTCTTTAAACTTCATGTTTGATTTTAAAATTTTTAAGGATCTTCTTGATTGAAATTATTTAGCTTGTTGGATTGTTTTTTAT